>NC_056750.1:342190967-342204007 GCF_019279795.1 Protopterus annectens
AAACTGGTTCTGGAAGATTTATATGACGAATTCAAACAGAACAAAAAGTTTGAGAATTACAATCTTACTAAAAATGAATTCACTCTTCTACGGAACCTCAGAAATGACAATAGTATCCGCATTATGGTTCCTGACAAAGGTGGGGGTATTGCCATTTTTAAAAGTGATGATTACTCCAATGCAATGAAAATCCTCTTGGCTGATGAAAACACATACTGTCAAGCTTCCATCAACCAAATAAATATTTCATATATGAGAATCAATAGTTATTTGGAAGAATATCTATTAGAGGATAGAATTAGCCCTAGTGAACATGATTTTCTTTTCACAAAATTCCCCAAAATTCCTGTATTTTTTGGGATCCCAAAGATACACAAGGACATCTGCAGGCCTCCTTTCAGACCTATTGTGGCAGCAAAGGGATCAAAAATACATTCACTTTCTGTATATATTGATTTTCATATCCAACATGTGGTTGAAAAAACGCCGCATCTGTTAAAAGATTCCTGGGAATTTTTAAAAAACATTAAGCAAGATTTATTTGATGAGGATGTTATATTTCTAACCATAGATGTAAGAGATCTTTTTACATGTATTCCTAAAGCTGAAGGAATGAACTTATTTGAAGAAGTACTCTTCCAACATTCTGACTTGGAAAATGACAAAATTCTACTCATTTGTGAATTAATGAATTTAGTTCTTGAAAACAACTTTTTAAGTTTTGAGGGAGAATTTTACCAGCAAATTACTGGTGTCCCTATGGGAGCAAACTGTTCACCGGTATATTCTAACTTAGTGTTATTAGGTTGGGAAACACATTTTGTATTCAATGGGCCATATCGGCCAAATATCAAATTATATCTTCGATATCTGGATGACATCTTCATTTTATGGGGGGGGAGTGAAGAGGACATTGACCATTTCATTGATTTCATCAACAACAGCACCACTTTCCTCTCATTCACTTTCCAACACAACAGTACGAACATCAACTACCTTGACACTTGTATATATAAAGATATATCTAAAAGGCAATTCAAATCTAAAATATTCAGGAAAAAAACATTCTGTAATGCTTACTTACACTTTGATAGTTGTCATCCTATGTCACAAAAAGTTAGTATCATAAAAGGGCAAGCTATTAGAATTGCCAGGATGACCTCACAATTAACGGATTTGGAATTGGAATTTGACATGTTAAGAGAAATGTTTTTAGAGAGAGGTTATCCCTTGGATTTGATCAACACGACTCTTAACAACATATATAAAGAATGGGGCCATAAATATATTCCATTATTAGGTTCTGATGACAGCAACACGTTGGACAGGACAAATATTAAAGATTATCAAACCACTTGTGTGTTAACATATAATACAAGAACCCCGGCTATTAAGAGCATTCTCCAAAGGAATTGGAACATCATTAGATCTAATGACGGTGTGCAAAACAAGTTGGGGAATCAACCAAATTTTGTCAACAGAGTAGGGTCTAACATGAAACAACTCTTAGAATACAAGAAACCTAATACACCCCTAAACAAAAGGGGTACCAAAAAATGTGGAATGTGCAATTATTGCTCCTTTATTTGTGTTGAACCTACCATTAAGTTAAATAATGTCATGAAAAGTAAAGTTTATTTACAGAATGGCAACTGTAACACTAAAGGAGTGGTATATCTTGCTACATGCCAGACTTGCCAACAATTTTACGTAGGCAAGACTGAAAGATCATTCAAGAGCAGGATATACGAACATCTGAATGACATTAGGAATAAAAAGAACACCAATTCCTTATACAAACATAGTATATCCTGCTCAGAATTTAGGCAATTCACATTTGGTATCTTGGACACAGTTAATATAAACAGCAGAGGTGGTGACTGGAAAAACTTGTTAAAAAAGAAGGAGAGTCAATGGCAATTTAGATTGGCTTCCATGTTTCCCCCAGGATTAAATGAAACAGTGTCATTGATACCCCTATTAATTGAAAGGGCAAACAATATTTGAAATATGCAAAGAGCCAACTTGGGACCACAACTATAACATTGATAAAAGTTTTTAAAAAATAATTGTTATTCAACAGTTTAATATACAATATACACACACATATGTACACAACATCAACATATTTTCACAATAAAATTTACAAAACATTTAATGGAATTAATTCTATGATATACATGAATTCTTCTATGAGTTTTTAAATTTATTTAAAATGTTTATATATATCCTTTGTACCAATTTTTAAATACTTTTTAAATACTTCTTAAATACTTTTCTTTTTAAATACTTTTTTTTATATTATAAATATTATTAATTGTGTATTTTTGGAGCTAACAACAATATTTGTACTAGCACAAATTCTATGATTCAAGGTGTTATTAACAAGTGTATGTTTCTTTAAACAAATTTCAATTAAAAGTGTGACATCATACATTAATTACTATTTAAAAGTGTAATTAAAACCTATTCATTGTTTCTGAAGAAGTCTCTATCAGGAGATGAAAGCGCTAAAACCTCTTGTTCACAATAAATGGTTGCAATACTTTTGGCTTATATTGGTGTTACTTTTTGGCGTCCTGGATTCCTGGATTCCTGGTTCAATTTGTCTTATTTTAACAATATCCTTAATAGAGCCTATATCCTTGGTGTAAAGGACCGAACATGGAACGTTGTCTAACATGTTCGCTTCAGCAACCACATCGACATTCATTCCATTCACAGTCCCATCTGAGAAATAGGGTGCCGCTCTACCTGATCTCAAATCTCCCACCTCAATTAGACCCATGTTCAGGTCTCTATCAGTGTATCCCCTTTGTCTAAATCTAGCAGAAAGATCTTGTATTTCATGCACAAACCGGGAGTCAATGGGAGTATACCTAGAGGCTCTCATTGCCTGGCCTCGTACTATATTCTTATAGACGAAGCCAGGATGCATGCTAGTACGGTGGAGTAGAGCATTCCTATGGCACGGTTTCCTGAACAAACCAGTGTTAAGAGTGCCACCATCCAATTTCTCAATATACACATCCAAGAACGACACTCTATGTGTAGAGGATTCCACTGTAAATTTCAAGTAGCTCGTGCTATCATTCAGCTCCCCAACAAAGCTACATAATTGTGCATTAGATCCATTCCAAAGGAGGAATAAATCATCCACGAATCGGCGGTAGAAGCACACATGTCTCTCAAACAATTCACTTCTGAACATCTCTTTAACCTCCCATTCAGCAATAACTAAGTTGAAGAAGCTATTGGCACATGAAGTGCCCATAGCTACGCCATCTCTTTGGAGGAACAACTTATCAGTAAAACAAAAGGTGTTAGATTCTAACACTACCTTCAACAACTTCATGAATAAATCAATATCACTAGATGTATAGTCAGACACCTCCTAAGATAACTATTTACCATGTTCATCCCTTCTTCGTTGGGTATCATTGTAAACAGGGATTGAATATCCATGGTCACTAGTATATAATCAACCTCTACTGTGGTGGAACCTAAGAAACCATACAGATCCAGAAGGAACTGTTTAGTGTCTCGTAATATAAATGGATTCTGATCCACTACAGGTCTAAATTTACTCTCTAAAAACATCGAGAGTGGTTCCGTGGACCAACCCTCCTGCCACTATAGGTCGTGGCGGATGTAACCGATTCTTGTGAATCTTGGGAAGCCCTTGGATAACCGGAACCAAGGGATGGGTAACATGTAGGAAGTCATATAACTTATTGTCAATTACCTCTCTGTGGAGCAGATCTAATAACAGGTCTAATATCTGTTTACTGATATTGTGTACTTGATCGATGGTAACTGGTATGTAAAATTTCTCATCAGACAGCATTGCTAGCATATCTCTATTGTATCTATCGATATCATATACTACCATGCCACCTCCTTTGTCTGCAGGCCTGACAATGATAGTAGAATTATTGCACAAATCAGTCAGAGCTTTCCTTTGATTAAAGTTCAGATTATAAATCCTTCTATTATTTCTACTCCTATCATGTTTATAATACATCTTATATATGTCATCCTCAACAAGTTTACTATAGGCCGCAAGGAGTGGCTGTACAGGGGGAGTAAAGGTGCTAGGTCGTATAATACTTCTCTCATAACTAGTGCCTTTAAACTCTAATTTCAGGGAGAGGTTACGTATAAACAACTTGAAATCTCTTAAGGTATCTTCTAGAGTGCTATAGCTCGTAGGTATAAAGGAGAGACCTCTCCTTAAAACCTCCAACTCATGTACATTTAACTCAACAGAGGATAAATTGAACACTAATTCCTGTCCCTCTGTTGCCACATTTTCTTGATACTCAAGTTCTGGGGGCGGTCCGGAGATAGCTTCCTCTTCTGACGCCCCCTGCTCATCGAGCGTTTCCTCCCCTGTCCTAGTGGGGTTCTGATTGGAAAAGGATGATTCCTGTTAAAGACTGTATCTGAGGGAATGTTCTTGTTACCAATAAAACTGATAGGTGCGGATTGTTTGCACCCAAAGTTAGTCGTCTTCCTCCTAACCACTGGTCCTTCAGTATTGAAGGACGAAGAACTATCCCCTATGCCACTAGTCACTTCCCTAGATTCTGTCACTGGCTGTACTATCTCTCCATTGATAGAACATTCGGAGGTGTCATTAGATGTAACTATATTCAAATTAGTAGATATTAAATCAGTGCTGTCTATGTTATTGATATTCAAACACTCAGTAGTAGTGCCTCTATCAGCAATACTAACATCAGTAACTTGGACAATATTCACTCCATGCTGTATCTGAGAACTAGGAGCGTTACTCGCTCTGGGCCAAGTGAAGATATTGCCTAACTTAAAGTCTGTAATATCACTCTGTAACTTGGCCCTCTTTTGATTATATAAACGCTTCTCATATTGGGTTACATTGTCCAATAAAACATGACAATAATCATTCGCTTCCCTCTCCGGGAAGCTCCTAAAAATATCCGACTTCTGTTGATTAATATCTGCTCTCAAAGTCTCTTCGATGGGCATAAAAAATCTGTTCATCAACCTCATATAGTTGAGGCTTACCTCGAGGTTGAGCTGTTGCCATTCATATAAGAGCTCCGGATACTGTGTTGCTGTCGTCGGCATCTTTAACACTCTCAGGCCTCTCGGTATTAGCTTCCTCTGTATGCACACATCAAAATGTTCCCGCTGTGTTTGTAGCCTCTTAAGTTTATACAAATCCACCTCGAGTTTCTCCACTGCAACTCGTAGACCCTCTCTATGTTGGCAAAACCAACATATGCCTTAGAGATAGAATGCGGGAACACGTATATCACATTAGGAAAGCCTGTTTACGGAACGCTTTAGCCAAACACGTCAATGAGACTGACTCTACACATATGTTCAAGTTCAGGATCATGGAGAGGTTATGGGATACTTCTAGGGGTGGTGATGTTTCCAACTTAACAGAGTCTAAGGAAAGTACTTGGATTATTAAGTTAAGAGCCGATGTCCCACCAGGCTTGAATGGCAAAGTCCCCATTAAACCTTTCTTGAGAATGAGGAGACTTAAGATCTGAACATTGATAGCCCCCTCCAGGTCTCAATGGTCATCACACTTGTATATATATTTTGCACATTCCAGTTTTATGATGAGTTTATGATCTATATTGATCAATGTATGTTTATTTTATTTTGTTTAGATCAGCGTGTCTATGTAGTATCGCTTGTAGTTAGTTGACACTCTTTATTGTGTCAATAACAATACTGCTATAAATTCATTCTTGGTTATTATAATTGACAGCATTAGATGCTGGTTTTATATGTTTTTATGAATAATCATGTTGAGCGCATTTTGATGATGTTATGATGAAGGGTTTTAGATGCATATACACATTTTTAGAAATGTTTCTTTAAGGGCTAAGTGTTGTTTCCCGCCATAGACCGTATTTAAACTTGTTTCTGTAATTGCAATTGGTCTGATGAAGCTATAAGTTTAAAGCGCTCACCAGTTGTTTTATGTGCACGCAATAAAGATATTTTTATCTTTTACTGGATTTTGTGGATTTCGTGTATGGTATCCTGAGGTTTCAGCTTTTTACACACTTGGCTCATATATTGGCGTTGAACAGAACTGTTTATACCTGCCTTTGTACAGAAGCATCTGAGTGTTGAAATCAAACTCTGCTCTGCACCCGGTATCTGTGTTTGACTTTATTTTTTACTGCTGCTTTTTACTGGGTGCACTTACTCCGTGTAGACCTTTTTTCTATTTTTGGATTATTTTGGCTGCTTTGGTCTACCGGAGAGCATGAGTGAAGGGATAATGCAAACCGTTGAACTTCCGTACTCGGTACGGATACCACAGACCAGTGGTACATCTAGACTGGCCGTGGATCGTCTAGCGGACTGCTTGCGACATGACGTTAATCCGCTAGAGACATTTGAAGGTGATGACTGTTTGTTGACGAACGGCAAGGAGGTTTTTGATAGAGAGGGTCTACGAGTTGCAGTGGAGAAACTCGAGGTGGATTTGTATAAACTTAAGAGGCTACAAACACAGCGGGAACATTTTGATGTGTGCATACAGAGGAAGCTAATACCGAGAGGCCTGAGAGTGTTAAAGATGCCGACGACAGCAACACAGTATCTGGAGCTCTTATATGAATGGCAACAGCTCAACCTCGAGGTAAGCCTCAACTATATGAGGTTGATGAACAGATTTTTTATGCCCATCGAAGAGACTTTGAGAGCAGATATTAATCAACAGAAGTCGGATATTTTTAGGAGCTTCCCGGAGAGGGAAGCGAATGATTATTGTCATGTTTTATTGGACAATGTAACCCAATATGAGAAGCGTTTATATAATCAAAAGAGGGCCAAGTTACAGAGAGATATTACAGACTTTAAGTTAGGCAATATCTTCACTTGGCCCAGAGCGAGTAACGCTCCTAGTTCTCAGATACAGCATGGAGTGAATATTGTCCAAGTTACTGATGTTAGTATTGCTGATAGAGGCACTACTACTGAGTGTTTGAATATCAATAACATAGACAGCACTGATTTAATATCTACTAATTTGAATATAGTTACATCTAATGACACCTCCGAATGTTCTATCAATGAAGAGATAGTACAGCCAGTGACAGAATCTAGGGAAGTGACTAGTGGCATAGGGGATAGTTCTTCGTCCTTCAATACTGAAGGACCAGTGGTTAGGAGGAAGACGACTAACTTTGGGTACAAACAATCCGCACCTATCAGTTTTATTGGTAACAAGAACATTCCCTCAGATACAGTCTTTAACAGGAATCATCCTTTTCCAATCAGAACCCCACTAGGACAGGGGAGGAAACGCTCGATGAGCAGAGGGCGTCAGAAGAGGAAGCTATCTCCGGACCGCCCCCAGAACTTGAGTATCAAGAAAATGTGGCAACAGAGGGACAGGAATTAGTGTTCAATTTATCCTCTGTTGAGTTAAATGTACATGAGTTGGAGGTTTTAAGGAGAGGTCTCTCCTTTATACCTACGAGCTATAGCACTCTAGAAGATACCTTAAGAGATTTCAAGTTGTTTATACGTAACCTCTCCCTGAAATTAGAGTTTAAAGGCACTAGTTATGAGAGAAGTATTAGACGACCTAGCACCTTTACTCCCCCTGTACAGCCACTCCTTGCGGCCTATAGTAAACTTGTTGAGGATGACATATATAAGATGTATTATAAACATGATAGGAGTAGAAATAATAGAAGGATTTATAATCTGAACTTTAATCAAAGGAAAGCTCTGACTGATTTGTGCAATAATTCTACTATCATTGTCAGGCCTGCAGACAAAGGAGGTGGCATGGTAGTATATGATATCGATAGATACAATAGAGACATGCTAGCAATGCTGTCTGATGAGAAATTTTATATACCAGTTACCATCGATCAAGTACACAATATCAGTAAACAGATATTAGACCTGTTATTAGATCTGCTCCACAGAGAGGTAATTGACAATAAGTTATATGACTTCCTACATGTTACCCATCCCTTGGTTCCGGTTATCCAAGGGCTTCCCAAGATTCACAAGAATCGGTTACATCCACCACTACGACCTATAGTGGCAGGGAGGGGTTGGTCCACGGAACCACTCTCGATGTTTTTAGAGAGTAAATTTAGACCTGTAGTGGATCAGAATCCATTTATATTACGAGACACTAAACAGTTCCTTCTGGATCTGTATGGTTTCTTAGGTTCCACCACAGTAGAGGTTGATTATATACTAGTGACCATGGATATTCAATCCCTGTTTACAATGATACCTAATGTAGAAGGGATGAACATGGTAAATAGTTATCTTAGGAGGGTGTCTGACTATACATCTAGTGATATTGATTTATTCATGAAGTTGTTGAAGGTAGTGTTAGAATCCAACACCTTTTGTTTTACTGATAAGTTGTTCCTCCAAAGAGATGGCGTAGCTATGGGCACTTCATGTGCCAATAGTTACGCCAACTTAGTTATTGCTGAATGGGAGGTTAAAGAGATGTTCAGAAGTGAATTGTTTGAGAGACATGTGTGCTTCTACCGCCGATTCGTGGATGATTTATTCCTCCTTTGGAATGGATCTAATGCACAATTATGTAGCTTTGTTGGGGAGCTGAATGATAGCACGAGCTACTTGAAATTTACAGTGGAATCCTCTACACATAGAGTGTCGTTCTTGGATGTGTATATTGAGAAATTGGATGGTGGCACTCTTAACACTGGTTTGTTCAGGAAACCGTGCCATAAGAATGCTCTACTCCACCGTACTAGCATGCATCCTGGCTTCGTCTATAAGAATATAGTACGAGGCCAGGCAATGAGAGCCTCTAGGTATACTCCCATTGACTCCCGGTTTGTGCATGAAATACAAGATCTTTCTGTTAGATTCAGACAAAGGGGATACACTGATAGAGACCTGAACATGGGTCTAACTGATGTGGGAGATTTGAGATCAGGTAGAGCGGCACCCTATTTCTCAGGTGGGACTGTGAATGGAATGAATGTCGATCCGGTTACTGAAGCGAACATGTTAGACAATGTTCCATGTTCGGTTCTTTACACCAAGGATATAGGTTCTATTAAGGATATCATCAGTGCCCACTGGCATGTGTTATCGGTTGACTCCGAAGTACAACGGATAGTTGGAGAGAAACCTAGGTTCATATATAGAAATAAAATGAACCTTAAGAAAATGTTATGCTACCCTAAGCCGTTGAGGGAGATGGGTTTAGATGCTAGCCATCATACAGTTCCGTGTGGTCACTGCAACTTTTGCTCTTATGTTGACTCGAATGTGACCTTTGTCCACCCTTCAGGTTATGGGGTTTTTAATATGAAAGCAGGTGGTAACTGCATGTCTACCAATGTGGTCTATTTGGCTACTTGTAATACGTGCCCCGCATTCTATGTTGGCAAAACCAACAGATGCCTTAGAGATAGAATGCGGGAACACGTATATCACATTAGGAAAGCCTGTTTACGGAACGCTTTAGCCAAACACGTCAATGAGACTGATTCTACACATATGTTCAAGTTCAGGATCATGGAGAGGTTATGGGATACTTCTAGGGGTGGTGATGTTTCCAACTTAACAGAGTCTAAGGAAAGTACTTGGATTATTAAGTTAAGAGCCGATGTCCCACCAGGCTTGAATGGCAAAGTCCCCATTAAACCTTTCTTGAGAATGAGGAGACTTAAGATCTGAACATTGATAGCCCCCTCCAGGTCTCAATGGTCATCACACTTGTATATATATTTTGCACATTCCAGTTTTATGATGAGTTTATGATCTATATTGATCAATGTATGTTTATTTTATTTTGTTTAGATCAGCGTGTATGTAGTATCGCTTGTAGTTAGTTGACACTCTTTATTGTGTCAATAACAATACTGCTATAAATTCATTCTTGGTTATTATAATTGACAGCATTAGATGCTGGTTTTATATGCTTTTATGAATAATCATGTTGAGCGCATTTTGATGATGTTATGATGAAGGGTTTTAGATGTATATACACATTTTTAGAAATGTTTCTTTAAGGGCTAAGTGTTGTTTCCCGCCATAGACCGTATTTAAACTTGTTTCTGTAATTGCAATTGGTCTGATGAAGCTATAAGCGAAAGCGCTCACCAGTTGTTTTATGTGCCTAATAAAGATATTTTTATCTTTTACTGGATTTTGTGGATTTCGTGTATGGTATCCTGAGGTTTCAGCTTTTTACACACTTGGCTCATATATTGGCGTTGAACAGAACTGTTTATACCTGCCTTTGTACAGAAGCATCTGAGTGTTGAAATCAAACTCTGCTCTGCACCCGGTATCTGTGTTTGACTTTATCTTAACAAGAATATATTTGGTATACAGTTTACAGGTAAGGTAGATTTATTTATGGTGGATTTCCTGGATGTACATGTAACCAAGATCCTTGATGGCACTGTTGTCACTACATTACACAGGAAACCTTTTTCTAAAAATTCTTTACTACATGCCAATAGTTGTCATCCACCACATATCATTAACAACATACCAGCAGCTCAATTCCAGCGAATTAGACGTATTTGCTCTTCTGAGGATGATTTTGAATTACAAGCAGCAGGTTTAAAGAGGAGGTTTCTGGATCGTGGCTATCATATACCTCTAGTTAATAATGCTTATCATAAGGGTAAAATATTAGATAGAACAAGATTATTACAAAATAAAACTGTGGAGTGTATTAACAGGCCACAGGAAGTTCGATTTATTACCACTTATGCAAGTAATACATTTAAGATCAGGGAGGTTATTTCTAAA
This sequence comes from Protopterus annectens, assembly GCF_019279795.1. Classification (NCBI taxonomy): domain Eukaryota; kingdom Metazoa; phylum Chordata; order Ceratodontiformes; family Protopteridae; genus Protopterus; species Protopterus annectens. The sequence continues at coordinate 342,201,759 of NC_056750.1, forward strand.
TATTGGCACATTTTTACCAGTGACCCCTTTTTTTCGACCATTATACCTCAAAAATGCCAATTTGGCTATCGACGGGGAAAAACCTTAGGACAACATTTTTCTGGTTTTAAAAATGAAGTCACTAGTTCAGTATATACATCAATAGGCCGTCCAGGATGTACTTTTTGTGGGAATTGTAAATACTGCAAGTTGGTTTCTAGAACAACATCATTTACTTCTGTAAATACCAGTAGAGTTTATGATATCAGACTTCATATTAAGTGCACCAGTACTTGGGTTATCTATATGGCAGTGTGCCAATGTGGGGCATTGTACGTTGGGCAAACATCATGCAGTTTTAAACAAAGGATTGCATTACATATCAGCGATGTTAAAGGCAAGCATATACGTAGTGCTTTGTATAAGCATACTATACAGCATCAGGCATCTCATTTTATCTTTGTAGGTATCGATATGCTTAAATCACATATTATTAGTGAACCTCTACGACATCAGCTACTTACCAATATGGAACGTAGGTGGATTGTTAATCTGGGGGCACTTTTTAAACCGGGACTTAACGACCAATGGTGATTCTGCTAATGATTCATAGCAAGTGTATAATTTTGGTTTAAAGGAGCCATATATATATATATATATATATATATATATATATATATATATATATATATACACATATATATATATATATTTATACACATATATATTTTTTAAACATGATTAGTTTAGTGTTATTTAATATATATGGTTCCTCTATTTGTGGAATATGCCTATCAGCCTATTTTGTATTAATTAGATTTTTGCATTAATTAGATTGGTGTGTATTTTTTGTATAGCTAGTAATGGACAGGGGTTAGGATTATTGATGTTATATTTATGGTATTATGGTTCACTATATGTATGTGATTATTATTGCCGATGTATGTTTGGGCACTTTAAGGGGGTGTGTAGTTGGCCTCTTTATAAAGCACGTACATCCACGTTATTTTGTACCTACTGATGACGCTCTTAGTAGCAAAACCAGTCTGGGGATCGTGTTCCCATTAAAGTTTTACACTTGGAGCTGGTGCTGCCTGTGTCTCCCTTATTGAGTGCTAGATTCTTTTTTGGATTTGAGTGCGTCTTGTCCGTGCACTCTGCAGAGGACCGTGCAACCGGATTTATTGTTTTTTTTTAATATATATATATATATATATATATATACACACACACACACACACACACACACACACACACACACACACACACACACACACACATATATATATATATATATATATATATATATATATATATATATACATACATACACATATACACATATATATACACACACATATATATATATATATATATATATACATATACACATATATATATATATATATATATATATATATAGCAGAACAAAACTTCGGTCCCACCAATGAGCGTGTAACGGCTCAATAATCCACGAAAAGCAGAGTTAACCTCACAGTTTAATGTATGCTAACACGAAACACACCATCAACGACAGCAAAAACGAACTGCAGGATCCATACAAGTGCGTAGCACCAAACAGAGCCCACTACATCAAACGAGACAGTGCACAACAAAAAGTAACGCTAAAAGCAAAACAAGTTGAGCGCTTTCAACCAAATCTATGGTCTTCATCAGAACTAACAGTAAACACATTGAAAAACTCAATTTATAGATTCGTTGGCGCCAAAAACAACTGATGGAGTTTTAAAGATACATTTCACTTCCTCTATGTGAAACATAAACAAGCCAAATGAAAACATTCATCTTGAAAAAATGCATTCATCCTTAAAAAATACTCATCATTAAAAATGCACATCATAAAAATACATTAAAAATACATTAAAAATACATCCTATAGAAAGCTTGCGGGTCATTATATACTGCGCAAGTGACATGTCAAGGTATACACAAACTAATTACTAACTGTGCAAAAGTGCTACGATGAATAAATATGAATGAATATATGAATAAGAACAATATAAATAATGAATGTGGGAACTTCTATAATCGAAATATCTAACTCTCATGTAATTTATTAATTAATGTTTGTATTAATGTACTAAAAAGTTCTAAATACATTAAGAAGAAACAATCTAATTAAAAGAGGTATGTGATCAATAAATACTTAAATGTAAATATATTGTATACGACTAGTGTGACTTAAGAATATTAGAAAAAAATGTGTATATGTAAACATAATAGAAGTTAAAAATGTATTGAAAATTTTG
>NC_056750.1:342204507-342247007 GCF_019279795.1 Protopterus annectens
GATTATATTGCTGAACTAAGCACTTATTTTCATAGGTGGGTGAGCGGGTGTCAGGCCACCACTTTCCACGGGCTGGCATACCTTAGGAACAAGCCTTTATCACTTTGCATGAGGACATGAGAAGCTCGTTAGCAGACAGGGAATGCAACTCTGCAGATCAGTTGGGGGAAAAGGGAGACCTACACCTAGGACGCAGGGCATCACTGCACAGGAATGGGATACCCTATGTTGCACATGGATATAAGGGAACCCATGATGGACAACCTAAACCACCCCAACAGATTCCACCAGTAACAGGGGAAGGCAATGGTTCAGATACATGGCCAGGATCAAGGGTTAAATGTTTTAAATGTAACCAGAGGGGCCAAGTAGCATATAGATGTCCACTGAGGCAAGGTGAGGGAGCCAGCAAGTGATAAGTTGTCAGGAAACAACAGGGGTACCAAACTATCAGCAGAATTTATATCCAATCGTGGTAGATGGAAAACAGGCAACTGCCAAGAGGGACACAGCCTATAATATAACCACTGTGAGGCCTGCAGTGGTTAAACAGGAGCAGTACTTGCTTGGGCAGTCAACTCCAGCCAGAGCTTTAGGAGGGATCCCATTCCAAATGGCTTTGGCCAGGGTTCATCTCGACTGGGAAGGTGGAAAAGGAAGCAAGGAAGTGGGTGTGTTTGAGGATATCCTTGCAGATGTCTTGATAGGGAATGATTTTGATAATGCAGTACCTTGTGTGCATGCAGTGTCACAGTCAGGCATGTTGATCTGGTGGCCTGGGAGACATCCAGAAAGACTGCACACCTGAAGCCAGGACTGGTGACGTGACTACTTCAGGGAGGGAGCTACCCTGTAACTGAAGATGAGCCACAGCTGCTGCTGGATACCGATGTTGCCTTGGACAAAGTAACTGCAAGGGCAGAGGTGAGCAGTAGTACCCAGGCTGACAGTAAGGCACCACTATAAGAGGATACCAGACTTCCTGTAGAAGGGGAGCTGGGAAGAATTACAAAGAGAGGTGAGACAGGCTCAGCTCTCAGACCTTACATTATAAGGCTTGAGGAAAGTAGCTGGGGAGATGCCCGATTCTCAAGGAAAAGGGGATTCAGTATATTGGAACAAAGGGTTACTGTATAGATAGTGGACCCCTGACGGAGGATAGAAAGTGAGGTAGTACAGCAGTTGGTACTGCCCAAGAGCCTACGATCTAGCACTTCTAGCCATAGCCCATGACATCCCTTTGCAGATCATATGGGCATAAATTGTACCAGACGTATCATGCAGAACAATTATTGGCTTGGGATTGCTAGAGATTTAACAGGGTACTGCAGGACCTGTGAACAGTGCCAAAAAGTAGGCAAGGCAGGAGACAAGGTCAATGCTCCTTTGATACCTTTGCCTGTGAATAAGGAGCTGTTTCAGAGGGTAGCTATGGATATTGTTGGGCCTCTGAGTACCCCAAGTTCCACAGGGAAGAAGTATGTCCTAGAGGTAGTGGATTGTGCTACTAGACACCCTGAGGCAGTCTCTCTGTTCTCCATCGAGGCAAAGAAGGTGGCAAATGCTTTTCTAGAGATTTTCAGCAGGGTAGGTTACCCAATGGAAATACTGACTGACAGAGGTGCCAATTTCATGTCAGACCTGCTGGTTTGTCTGTGGAAGAGCTGTGGGGTGAACCATCTAAAGACCACCCCTACCACCCCCAGACTAATTGTTTTGTGGAGAGGTTTAACTCTAAAGACCATGCTACAGGCATTTGCCAACCAGTTTAAGAGGGAGTGGGACAAATATTTGCCCCATCTATTGTTTGCATACAGGAGATGTCCCAGAACAACACAGGTTTTTCACCCTTTAAGTTGCTGTATGGGCATAGGGTGAGGGGGGCCTCTAAATTTGATTTGTGATGAGTGGGAGGGTGAGTGTGAATCCCACAAGGATTCTGTTGTGGCAAATGTCCTTGAGCTCAGGACAAGGCTTAGACAGCTCATAGACTTGGCCAAGGAGAACCTGGCAGGAGCCCAACAGAAAAATGTCTTATGACAAGAATGCTCAAGTCAGAGAGTATGCTGTGGGGTGGCAGGTGATGGTTCTCATTCCTGTCAGACACAATAAGCTGCAGGCAGCTTGGGAGGGGCCCTTCATGATGGTAAGGAAAGTCAGTGATGTTAACTACATGGTAGAACTGCTAGGCATGAGGCAGGGACACAAACTGTACCATGTTAACATTTTGAAGTCTTACCATGATAGAGAGGCCTTTGTGCCGAGTACTTGCAGTGGATGGCAGGAGAAGTGAGGGGGAATCTGGTGAGTGATCTCCTCAGTGAGGCTTGGACCGACACTTCAGTGGAAGGGGTAGCAACGTCCCAGCGGCTATCTCCTACCCAGGTTTGAGAAATCTGATTAGTGCTACAGGAGTTTGGGGACATGTTCACTGTGAAACCGGGGTGCACCCAACTGGTACAGTACCATGTGGCTACAGGGCCCCAAAGACCTATACAGCAGGCCCCTTACAGGTTGACTGAGCAAGTCAGACCGACTCTGAGGGAGGAGATACAAGAGATGCTGGACTTGGGAGTAATCCAGGAGTCCAGCAGTCCCTGGGCCTCCCCAGTGGTGCTGGCACCAAAGAAGGATGGGAGCACCAGGTTCTGTGTGATCCACAGGAAACTAAACAGTCCCACAGAATCAGATGCTTACCCCATGCCTAGAACAGATGAAGCTCTAGAGCAGCTTGGTGGGTTACATATCTGACCACTACTGATCTTACCAAGGGCTACTGGCAGGTGCCCTCTACTCCCAGTGCTAGAGAGAGGTCAGCCTTTGTGACTCCTTTCGGCTTGTATGAGTTCACGAAGATGCCCTTTCAGATGAAAAATGCCCCAGTGACTTTCCAGAGGCTGGTAGATTGTATCCTATCAGGAGTAGGATGTTACACCCTTGCACACCTGGATAACACTGCCATCTACTGCCATTTCTGGCAAGAGCACCTTCAGCATGTCACGGAGGTGCTGGGCAGACTGCAGAGGGCAGGGTTGACCATTAAGCCCACTAAGTGTCAGGTGGGTATGGAAGAGGTTTCCTACCTGGGACAGAGTGGTAAGATCAGGCCAGAACTAGCCAAAGTGGAAGCCATTCAGGCATGGGCTGCCCCCATTACCAAAAAAACAGGTGAGAGCATTCTTAAGGACAGTGGGGTACTATAAAATGTTTGTCCCCAATCATAGTACCATAGTTGCTCCCCTCACAGACCTGACAAGGAAAAACAGAACAGATAAAGTAGTGTGGAACCAAGCATGTGAACAGGTATTCCAGTAGGTTAAAGGAGCTTTGGGAGGACCCGCTGTGTTAGCCAATCCAGATTACAGCAAATAATTTGTTGTGCAGGTAGATGCTTCAAACCATGTGTTGGGAGCTGCACTTAGCCATGTTTCCTCAGAGGGAAAAGAGCACCCAGTGGTGCATCTCCTCTATCTACTAGTATCTACTCCAACCCAGGAAGGAATGTTATGCAATTGTAGTAAAGGAAAGTTTAGCAACAGTACGAGCACTGCAGAAACGTCAGCTTTATCTGCATGGAAGGAAATTCACTGTAGTTACATACCACAATCCCTTAACATGGCTAGATAGAACCAGCTAACAAAATGGCAAGTTATTAAGGTGGAGCTTAGGATTGCAGGCATATATGACAGTAAAACACCGTAGGGGGGGTCAGCAGTGCCAATGCAGATGGGCTCTCAGGACAGAGAAATGGGTAAAATACAGCTGTGTACACTTACCATAAATGTAGATGTTCAAGTGTATTCACTGTTGCAGTCATTACATTTGGGTAATCTGCTGGCAGGTTGCCCGCAGTCGGCCTGAATAACAAAGTCCTGGGTCCTGCGTCAATTGCCGTCTTCTCTTCCATGACGTCAGGTCATCAGGGGTATAAAACATGCAGCTGACGCCATTTAAATCAGTTATTCTTGCCCCAGATATCAGGTCCCCCCCCCCCAAATGGGGACCAAAAAAAAAAATATATATATATATATATATATATATATATACACATGCATTTTAGAACACAAAAAATTTACCTTCAACTAAAAGCAAATATACCACAAAGGCTTTTGAGTATAGTGAAGGAAAGAAGAGGTATAATAATAGAGAAGAAAGGGGGCTGGCAGGTGGGTAACCCGGACTGCAACAGTGAATACACTCAAACATCTACATTTATGGTAAGTGTACACAACTGTACTACGTTCTTAGTGTTTCACTGTTGCAGTCATTACATTTGGGTAGAATGCCAAAGCTATGGATGGGAGGATGGAATTAAACAGCATTAGGAGCAGCTATAAGGCCCTGCAGGAGTGCAGTGGCAAAGCCTGCCCTGGATTTAGAAAAGAGAGGTAAATGGTAATGTTTTGTGAACGTATGAACTGAGCTCCAAGTAGCAGCTTCTAGAATGTCTCTGGTAGGAACCCCTCTGAGAAAGGCTGCAGAAGTAGAAGCAGCCTTGATGGAATGGGCTCTGATCCCCTTGGCCACAGGTTTACCATGGTGCATGTAGCACGAATACAATGGCTTATCCATTTGGAAATCGTCTGCTTTGATATAGCCTTCCCCTCTGTTCCTGCAGCAAATGCCACCAGTAGTTGCTCAGATTTTCTTAGAGACTTTGCCCTATTTAAGTAGAATCTTAGTTGTCTGTGCACATCCAATGAATGCAGAATTCGCTCCCCCTTGTTCTGCAGATTTGGGGAAAACGTTGGCAGGTGAATGGTCTGGTTAAGGGCTACACTGGATACCACCTTAGGCATAAAAGAAGGACTGGTCCTGAGGGCCACCCTGTCCGGGTAAAAAAATAATGAAAGGCTCCACTGCCATGAGAGCCTGTAGTTCTGAAACCCTTCTAGGTGAAGTGACTGTAAAAAGAAAGGCTGTCTTCCAAGAAAGAAATTTTATGTCTGCAGTAGCAGCTGGTTCAAAAGGAGGTAGGGTGTGTTTTACCAGCACAAAAATGAGGTCCCATGCAGGAGTCGGTGCTCTCCTGGGAGGTCTTAAATTTTTGGCCCCTCTGAGGTACTGCTATAGCAGGGGATGAGAAAAGAGAGGAGGCTCTGTGTTGTAATGAGCCGAGATGGCAGAGGCATGGATTTTTATTGAAGAAAAACATAGGCCCTTGTGAAGCATCTCTGTTAAATATTGCAAAATCTGAGGAATATCGGGCTTTGCTGTGTTTATTCCTTGTGCTTGGTTCCAAGGAGAGAATCTCTTCCATTTATCAGCATAAGTTTTTCTTGTACTTGGCCTTCTAGCCTGCAAAATTACATCCATCACAGGTTTACTGAGAGATGTGATTGGTGAAATTAGTTGATTAGCCATGCTGCAAGATTCACAGTTTGGAGCAGTGTGTGCAGACTTTGATAGCTCTGCTGAGACAGTAGATGAGGTGTTTGAGGCAAGTACCACGGAGGAAGGTGTGACATATTCCTTAGAAGTGGGTACCAGTGTTGGCGAGGCCAGTCCGGAGCAATCAGAATCATTTTTGGTTCTTCCTGTCTTTTAATAAGACCTTGGAGAGCAGAGGCAGAGGGGGGAAAGGCATAGACTGATAGGTTTTTCCAGCTGAAGGACTGAGCATCCACTTTCCAAGCTTTTTTGTGATGAGTTCTTGTGTAGAATTTGTCCAACTGATAGATCTATTTGCCTCTCCCCAAAACTATGCCTGGGCTCCCCCATTTTCGTGTCAACATGCTGAAGGTTTGGGGATCCAGTTTCCATTCGTGTGGGTCCATAAGATTTCTGCTTAGGTCGTCTGCCAGAGTATTTTGCTTTCCTGGCAGGAATTGAGCTTGAAGATGTATTTGGCAAGTCAAGGCTGTGTTCCACAAGGCCATGGCTAGTCTGCAAAGGGGGTAGGAGTGGGTACCCCTCTGCTTGTTTATGTACCACACAACTGTGGTGTTGTCCATCTAATCAGTAGCGGTCCTGGATGAAGGAAGTCCTTGAAGGCTGTCAGAGCATTCTGTACAGCTAGCATTTCTTTCTGGGTGATATGTAGATGCATTTGATTTGGGCTCCATTCGCCCTGAATGCATCTCCCTGCCAGATGGGCCCCCCAAGCATAGTTGGATGCATATGTAGTCAAGGTTTGGGTGGCAGGGGGTAGAATGAATGACAGTCCCTTGTTTTGGTGACATGCCTCTGCCCACCAAAGGAACTCCTGTTGCAGGCAGAGAATGAGAGGAATCATTGTTTCCAGGCTGTGACACTGTTGACTCCATAAGCTTTTTAGGTACCATTGAAGTTACCTCATATGCAGTCTTGCATATGGAATTAGTAGAATGCAGGATGCCATGAACCCCAAAGTGTGCAGGATAGGTCTTGCAGATAGCTGGGTTTTTGTTGCCACTTGAAGTATGTTGTCAATTGAATTTGTTTGTCGGGCGTGAGGCAAGCCATCTGGGCAGTTGTATTCAAGCTTGCACTCAGGAATGTAATTATTTGAGAGGGTATCAGTTGTGATTTCTTTTCATTTATGGTGTACCCTAGGCATGTTAGAAGCCTTTTTACAAACGCCAGATGTTGAAGACGAGCGTCCTTGTCCTTTGCCTGAATGAGACAATCGTCCAGATGTGGATAAATTTGAATGTTTGTCTGCAAAATGCAATTACTGGTGCCAAGCACTTTGTGAAGACCCTAGGCAGAGTAGATAAGCCAAAGGGCAATGCAAAGAAAGTGCAGTTGTGTACACCTACCATAAATGTAGATGTTAGAGTGTCTTCACTGTTGCAGTCATAACTGTAGGGTACTCCTGCCGGCAGGCAGCCCGAGGTCGGCCAGAATATCAAAGTCTGGGTCCGGCGTCGGCTGTATCAGCAAGTACCCTGACGTCAGAATGCATGGGTATAAAGCTGACAGCTGATGCCATCTTCTCCAGCCTTTCTTGCCCCTGATGTCAGAAGCCCCCATAAAACCAAAAGGTGTCCCTAGGGGAAACACAAATACACCAGAAAGGTAGTGGAAAAGGAAACAAAGAAGCAAAAAAGAAACAAGAGGGGTCTGGAGGGAGGGAAACACAGACTGCAACAGTGAAGACACTCTAACATCTACATTTATGGTAGGTGTACACAACTGTACTATGTTCTTCGTGTTTCACTATTGCAGTCATAACTGTAGGGTAGAATCCCAAAGCTGAGAACACGGGAGGAGGTTATGAAGAAGGAGCAGCTAGAAGACCCTGCAAAACAGCAGAGGCAAAGCCTGCCCTAGACTTGGAGCTCTGTGCATTCCTTTTCCAAGCACTATAACCTCCCTTTGTACTCTAAGTGGCAGCCTCCAGAATGTCCTTAGTAGGAACTCCTCTGAGAAAGGCTGCTGAAGTGGCAGCTGCTCTAGTAGAATGAGTCCTGATAGTACCTGGAATCTGTTTTCCATAAAGAAAGTAAAGTACAGTTTTGTAACCTACCATAAATGTAGATGTCCGATAGACATGCAACTGCAGTCATAACATGTGGGTTGTCCTGCCTCAGGCAGCCCTCGGTCGGCCGGATTCCAAAGTCTGGGTCCGACGTCGGCTGATGTCGCATTTCTCTCCGACGTCAGAGCGGCTGGAGTACATAAGCATCAGCCGACGCCATTTTCTTCAGTGTTTCTTGCCCCAGATGCCAGGTGCCCTCCAAGGAAGGCTGTAATCAAATTGGAAGACAAAAACAGGATTCCAAACAAATACATGAGCAATAAAACAAATACACCATAACAGATATCCCCAGCTAAGAGTAAGGGGGTGGTCCCTAGGCATAGAGGGATATGGAGGGAGGGAAAAACCGACTGCAGTTGCATGTCTATCGGACATCTACATTTATGGTAGGTACAAAACTGTACTATGTCCTTCAAGAATGCAACTGCAGTCATAACATGTGGGTAGAATACCACAGCTTAGCTGGGGGAGGAGGTATGCTCTAGGAAAGAGATGGTGTGGCAATCAAACCCTGCAGGACTGCCGAAGCAAAGCCTGCTCTGGATCTGGAATATAGAGGGAGATTGTAGTGTTTTGAGAATGTATGCACAGAGCTCCATGTAGCAGCTTCTAGAATGTCCTTTGTAGGCACCCCTCTTAAAAATGCTGTAGAGGTGGCTGTAGCTCTGGTGGAATGTGGTCTGACATAGGCTGGAACAGTCTTTCCATGAAAGGAATAACAGAATCTGATGCAATGTCCAATCCATTTAGAAATAGTTTGTTTAGAAATTGCTTTTCCTTGGGCTGCAGGGGCGTAAGCTACAAAAAGCTGTTCAGACTTCCTACTGGCCTTGGTTCTGTCCAGGTAGTATCAAAGTTGTCTATGAATGTCCAAGGTATGCAAAAGTCTTTCCCCCTTATTCTCAGGATTGGGGAAGAAAGCAGGCAGATGAATGGCTTGATTTAGAGAAACCCTAGATACCACCTTTGGCATAAAAGTAGGGTTGGTCCTTAATGAAACCCTGTCTCTGTGGAAAATAATAAAGGGTGGTATTGCCATTAGGGCCTGTAGCTCCGAAACCCTTCTTGCTGAGGTAATTGCCAACAGGAAAGCTGTTTTCCAGGAGTGAAATTGCAAGTCAACTGAAGCTGCTGGCTCAAAAGGAGGTAGAGTCAGTTTCTCTAAGACAAAATTGAGGTCCCAGGCTGGCACTGGGGCCTTTCTTGGTGGATTAATGTTCTTGATTCCCCTGAGGAATTGTCTTAGTAAGGGGTGAGAGAAAACAGGAGGATCAGTGTTGTATCTAGCTGAAATAGCGGATGCATGTATCTTTATTGAAGAATATGAGAGGCCGCTCTGTAACATATCTGCCAAATAGATGAGTGGGATGTTCAGTAATGATGCATCATGTCCCTTGCTGGTATTCCAATTGCTGAATCTTTTCCACTTTGCTAAGTAAACCTTTCTGGTGGATGGTCTTCGAGCCTCTGTTAGTATCCGCTGAACTTCCTTGGAGGGAGATAAACTGAAGTTATTTATGGGATCTCCCAGGCTGTTAGCTGCAGTGTCTGAAGGTTTGGATGCAGTGTTTCGAAATTGTGTTGAGTCAAAAGTAGAGGCCACTGAAGGAGGGCCCACCTCCTGGTGTGACATATGCTCCGTAGTAGTGGGTACCAGTGTTGTCTTGGCCAATCCGGATTCCCTTGGGCTTCTCTGCTTTGATCTTTCGTAATACTGAGGTCATCAGTGGCAGAGGTGGGAATGCATAGATTGCTAGGGAGTTCCAGTTGAATGAAAGGGCATCTATTTTCCAAGCCTTTGGATGGTATGTCCTTGTGCAAAATTTTGGTAGAAGATGATTGAGGTGAGAGGCAAATAGGTCCACTTCTGGCTTGCCCCATGTCGAAGGGAGTTGTCTGAAAACCTTCGGATGTAACCTCCACTCGTGTGGATCTGTGAAATTCCTGCTTAGGCTATCCGCCAACACATTGTCTTTTCCTGGAACAAACTGGGATTGTAACTGGATGTTTTGACTCAGTGACTTCTCCCAAAGCTGCATTGTCAGTCTGCAAAGGGGGTAAGAGTGGGTGCCCCCTTGCTTGTTTATGTACCACATCACAGTGGTGTTGTCTGTCCGTATCATTAGATGGCCTTGCTGGCGTTGGTGTTGAAAAGCCTCGATAGCATGCATTACTGCCAGCATTTCCTTTTGGTTTATATGCAGATGTGTTTCCTTTGGAGACCATTGTCCTTGTATACACCTGCCTTCCATGTGCGCCCCCCATCCAAGGTCTGAGGCGTCTGTAGTCATGGTCTGTGTTATCTGTGGTCTTTTGAATGACATACCTGTGTTTTCCTGGCTCACCGAGGCCCACCATAGGAATTCCTTTTGTAGGCATGGAATGAGTGGTATGATTGTCTCCAAGTTGTTGCTGTGTTGAGACCAAATGCTTTTTAGGTACCATTGAAGCTTTCTCATGTGTAGATTTGCTAATGGAACCAGTAGAATGCAGGATGCCATGTAACCCAGGGCCTGTAGGAATCTCCTTGCAGTCATCTGGGTGAGTTTTGCTAAACCTTTGAAGTATTGAGTTAACTTCTCTTGCTTGTCTTCTGTCAGGTAAGCCATCTGAGAGGCTGTGTCTAGTTTGGCTCCTAAGAAGATTATTTGCTGGGATGGCTGCATTCTTGACTTTTGGAAGTTGACTGTGTATCCCAGAGCTTGAAGTAATCGTATGACATAATCCAGGTTTTTTGTCAACATCAATTTGTCGTCCGCTTGTATGAGGCAGTCGTCCAGGTACGGGTAAATTTGTATACCCTGGAGCCTGCAATGAGCAATTACTGAAGCCAGGCATTTTGTAAATACTCTGGGCAGTAGATAAGCCAAATGGCAATGCTGAGAATTGATAATGCTCTGGCCCTGCAAGAAATCTGAGGTATCTTCTGCAGCTGTGTCTGATAGGGACATGCAGGTATGCCTCCTTGAGGTCCAGAGTAATCAGCCACAACTCCTTGCCCAGCATGGGAAGGAGTTGCTGTAGAGTCAGCATTTTGAACTTTGGTACTATTAGAAAGGTGTTTAATGCGGACAAGTCCAGTATTGGTCTCCATTGAGATTCTTTTCTTGGAACAAGGAACAGTCTTGAGTAAAACCCCTGTTCTTGTTGTGGAACTCTTTCTATTGCTTTCATTCGAGTCAGCAGAGTGATTTGCTTGATAGCCTCTGCCCTTTGATGTTGTGGTAGATTTGGCATGCCTTGTTTTCTTGGTAAGGTATGAAAATGAAACCTGTACCCTCGGTCTATAATGTCCAAAATCCATTTGTCCTTTGTCAGTCTGTGCCGTTTTCTGCAAACAGAGATAATTTCCCGCCCAAGGGAGCTTCTAGTTGTTCCCTGGTAGGCGGTAGTAGAGGAAAGTCATTGAGTTTGTGGTTGTTGGGCAGGTGAAACCCCTGCGTCACTTCTTTGGTTTCCTGGCTGCCATTGTCGTCCCCTGTAAGGGCCTCTGAATTGGCCTCTTCCTCGGCCACGTCTGTTCTTACCCCTTTGAAACTTTTCTGGATTAGGAAACGACCAATGTTTTGAAGGCCAATTCCTACTGAATCTGGGGGGTTGAACCTGGAGGAAATCTTTCACAGTCTGAACTGATTTTGCTTTTTCTTCGATGGTCTTTAACACATCCTTAGCATTTGCACCAAAAAGCTTGTTCTTTTCCAAAGGTGCATCCAGAAGTTTTGCTTTTACATGATCTGGCAGAGGTTGATCTTTTAACCAAGCATGTCTACGCATCACTGCCCCTGTCATAGCTGCCCTACATGAAGCTTCCAGTGCATCATATCCACACTGCAGGAAGTGATTGCTTACTTGCTGAGTGTTATGTACAGCTTCCTGCAAAGTCTTCCTGTCTAAAGGATCAGGAGAAGCTAATGTTTTTTGTAAATCTTCTAAGAGATAATCCTGATATAGGAACATATGAAAAAGGCAATTTAAAGCTCTCATAGATAAGGTAGTGGATGTGTAAACCTTTTTACCCCATCTCTAATGACCTTGCTTCCCTGTTGGAGGGCAAAGAATTTTTTGAGGTGGAGGCTGAAACTCCTTTAGGCCCCTGTGAAATAGTTTCCAAATCAGCAGTATGGGCCCTGAATAAATGGGAATGAGTTTCTGGGACCCTGTAATACCTGTCTGGCTTGGCTGGAGCAGGAGGAAGAGAATCAGGGGTAGCACTAGAATCAGAATACAAATCATCCAGAACATCAAGTACAGGGGGAATAGCTAAGGGCCTGTGCTGAGGCTTCTTAAGGAAAGCCCTAAGGCGTTTCCTAGAATCAGAAAATTCCTGACCCTGCCACTTGAAATGTTCCCTCATGGTGTGCAGAACTTCCCCAAAAGAAATATCCTCAGGAGGGGAGGCCGAAGGTATTGAATCTTCTGCATCCGAGTCCTCATAGGTCTGGAAGAGCTCTTCCTGGCTATCAGAGTGGACAGAGCCCTCAGAGTCTTCATCAGAAGGAGAAGGGTCAGAGGGTTCAACCCGGGGCCTTTTATCCGGAGGAGGCTGGGATGCTCTCTCAGGATGGGCCTGTGAACCTCTGATCATGGAAATTAAATCAGCAGCCATGGACATAATTTGTGTCTCCGTAGTCGGCTGATGTAAGGATTTGGAAGCAATATGCTTTGTTTTGCTGGCTGCCTTAGCCCTAGTGTAGGCCTTAATGGACATGGCCATAGGAGGCCTGGCAGCTCCACGTGCAGGAGTGACCTTGTCTACAACAATGGTCTCGGGCATTTCCTCGGTTTCGGTATCCGGAGGAAAGTCTATAACTGGCGTCGGAGTAATATCTGGAATCGAAGTCGTCGGTAATGCGGTGTCTTCGGTTCGGAGCAGTTGGAAGACCGTCTCGGAGGGAACCGGAGCACTCGCGCTAGGTTTTGGCGTGGAGTCGGTGGTAGACGCGGGCCGAGGATGTCTGTCCCGGTCTTTTCGCTTTTTGGGAGTTTGCGATGTCGGAAGATCCGACGGCATGGTGTAAGCAAATTTATCGCCGAAAACATCTTCAGCGAACTCCGCCCGGCACCTGAGAGTGCGCTTGTTGAAGCGAGCACAGGCTACACAGGCCGAGACGTCGTGGTCTGGGCCCAGGCAAGGGAGGCAGTAAGAGTGGAAATCCTTATGAGGTATTTATTTACCACAAAAAAGACAATTGTTAACTTTTTCAGTAATTTCTGACATCGGCTGAGGCAAGAAAAGGTCCCCAACGGGGTACTTAGCTTTTTTGATGACTTCGGTATCTTAGAATATAGGAGCTGACCGACCGGCACTTGCGAACTGCTTCTGCTTTGGGCACCGCGCGGCAAGAAAGACTGAAGAAAATGGCGTTGGCTGATGCTTATGTACTCCAGCCGCTCTGACGTCGGAGAGAAATGTGACATCAGCCAACTTCGGACCCAGACTTTGGAATCCGGCCGACCGAGGGCTGCCTGAGGCAGGACAACCCACATGTTATGACTGCAGTTGCATTCTTGAAGGACATCAATATCTTATTCCATGAGCAATCCATTTGGAAATAGTTTGCTTAGAAATAGCTTTACCTAGAGAACTGGAAGCAAATGAGATAAGCAATTGATCTGATTTTCTGAAATCTTTAGTTTTGTCCAGGTAAAAACGTAGTTGCCTGTGTACGTCCAATGAATGCAAAATCCTTTCCCCCTTATTCTGGGGTTTTGGGAAAAAGGTAGGAAGGTAAACAGTCTGATTTAGAGCCACTCTAGAAACTACCTTAGGCATAAAAATAGGATTTGTCCTCAAGGAAACTCTGTCCTGATGAAAGATGAGGTATGGTTCCACGGCCATGAGGGCTTGCAACTCAGACACCCTTCTGGCAGAAGTCAAGGCCAACAAGATAGCTGTCTTCCAGGATAAGAACTTAATATCCGCAGAGGCAGCAGGCTCAAAAGGAGGCAAAGTAAGCTTTTCCAAGACATAGTTGAGATCCCAAGGAGGGACAGGAGGAGATCTAGGAGGTCTTAAATTCTTAGCTCCTCTCAGAAATTGTCTAACCAGCTGGTGGGAAAAAATGGGAGGATCACAATTGAAATGAGCCGAAATAGCAGAAACATGAATCTTAATGGAAGAAAAGGAAAGACCTTTAATCAAAAGGTCTGAGAGAAAGTAATATAGAGGGAATATCAGGTAAAAAAGGATCAGAACCATGATCCTGCATCCAAATACAAAATCTTTTCTTAGAAGCATAAGATTTCCTTGTACTAGGACGCCTAGCTTCCAAAAGAATATCCAAAACTTGCTTAGGAAGAGAAGAAGGGATCAACTGCCTTTGATGAACTAAGCTGCCAGGCAGAGAGTCTTGATTTGAGAGTGAAATACCTGACCCTGATGCTGGAGCAGTAGAGAATGGGTCAGAGGAAGACTCCAAGGGGGTTCCAAGCAAAGGTGCAGTAGAGCTGGATACCAAAACTGACGAGGCCAATTTGGAGCTATCAAAATGATCAGTCTGGGTTTGTCCAGCTTTATCTTTAGCAATACCCGAGGCAGAAGAGGAAGAGGAGGGAAGGCATATCCCGAAAGATTCCTCCAGCTGAAGGACAGGGCATCCACTTTCCAAGCTGTCTTGTGGAAGGACCTGGTGCAAAAGAGAGGCAACTGATGGTTGAGCTGGGACGCAAACAGATCTATCTGAGGACGGCCCCAAACTGCAGTTATCTTGCTGAATAAGTTGGGGTCAAACATCCATTCGTGAGGATCCAAAATGTTTCTGCTTAGGCTGTCTGCTAAGAGAGTCTGATTTCCTGGAATGAACTGTGCCTGAAGATCCAAATTCAAATTTAAGGCCGTGTCCCATAAGGTCATGGCAAGTCTGCAAAGTGGGTAAGAGTGAGAGCCCCCTTGCTTGTTTATGTACCACATGACTGTGGTATTGTCTGTTCGAATTAGCAGAGGTCCTGGCTTCAAAAGAGTCTGGAAGGCTAGAAGAGCATTTTGGACTGCCAACATTTCTTTCAAGTTGATGTGTCATAGAAGGTGTTTGTTTGTCCAAGAGCCCTGTTGGCACTTGTCTAGAAAATGAGCTCCCCAAGCATAATCTGAGGCGTCCGTGGTTATGATCAGAGTAGGTTGAGGAAGACGAAAGGGCTTCCCTTCGTTCAAAACACACGCCCTGGACCACCAAAGGAATTCCTTCTGGAGGCAGGGAATTAGTGGAATCATTGTATCCAGACTTTGGCAATGCTGAGACCATACACTCTTTAGGTACCACTGAAGTTTCCTCATGTGAAGCCTCGCATTTGGAATCAACAGGATGCAGGAGGCCATGTAGCCCAAAGCCTGCAGGAATTTCCTTGCAGTGAGCTGAGTCAAGGTTGCCAAGATCTGGAAAATTGAAGCCAGCTGTAACTGTTTTTCTGGAGTAAGGAAGGCCATCTGTAAACTTGTGTCTAGAAGAGCTCCCAAAAAGATCATTCGTTGAGAAGGAATCAAATGTGACTTTTTTGTGTTCACTGAGAATCCCAGTAGTAGGAGAAGACGTTGAACAAATTGCAGGTGTTGAAGTAAAAGGTCTTTGTTGTCTGTCTGAATTAGACAGTCGTCCAGATAGGGGTAAATCTGAATCCCCTGAAGTCTGCAGTAAGTTACTACTGGAGCCAGGCATTTGGTAAAAACTCTGGGCGCAGTAGATAAGCCAAATGGCAGTACAGAGAATTGGAAGCGTCTCGAGCCTGCCTTGAATCTGAGGTACGTTCTGCACTGTTGCCTTATGGGGACGTGTAAGTAGGCCTCTTAAGTCCAATGTTACCATCCAAGCATCTTGTGAGAGCATTGGGAGAAGTTGTTGAAGAGTAAGCATCTTGAATTTTGGAATTTCCAAAAAGGTGTTTAATATTGAGAGGTCCAGAATAGGTCTCCAGGAGTTTTGTTTTCTTGGGACCAGAAAAAGTCTTGAAAAACCTTTCCCCACCTCTAGAGATGGAACAGGTTCTATGGCTCTTAAAGCTAATAAAGCGTCCACTTGAATTAAGGCCTCTGTCCATTGATGTTTTGGCAGATCTGGCCAGCCGGAAGGCCTTGGCAGTGTGTGAAAGTGGAATCTGTAGCCTTTCAAAATCACGTCCAACACCCATTTGTCCTGGGTAATGCGAGTCCAATTTTGGTAAAAAAGAGAAAGTTTTCCTCCGAGAGGGGCATTCAGGGAAGGAGGACCTGTAGCCCAACAGAGGGAGTCATTGGGTCTGCTTTCTTTGGGTTTGAGGTCTGTCTTCTCCCCTTCTAGGTGAAGAAGCAGTCCACTGTCTAGATCTGTAAGAGGCCTGAACCTGCGCCCGACCTCTGGAGCGTCTATATCTTCCCCTTTGAGGCCTGTCAGAAGTGGGAAAAGACCAATTTTTGGAGGGCCAATTTCTAGAAAATCTAGGAGGCTGTACTTGCAAAAAATCTTTTACAGTCTGCATAGACTTGGCTTTTTCTTCCATCTTTTTAATAACCTCCTCAGCCTTAGATCCAAATAATACATCATGTTGAACAGGAGCATCTAGCAATTTAGCCTTCACTTGTTCAGGTAAATTCTGCTCACGAAGCCAAGCATGTCTCCTGATAACAGTACCAGAGGCAGCAGCCCTGCAGGAAGCCTCTAAGGCATCAAAACCACAATGTAAACTATGTTTGCTAACTTGTTCAGTTGCATGCAACACATCCTGTAATTCCTTGTCCTCAGCACATGCAGGAAAGGTAGAAAGCCTTTGTTTTAAAACAGATAAAAGAAACTGTTGATACTTAAACATGTGAAACTGGCAATTTAAAGCTCTAATAGAAAGGGTAGCTGAAGTATAAACCTTTTTGCCCCATCTGTCCAGTGCACGAGAATCCTTTTCAGAGGGGATAGGATTCTTAGAGGAGGCGGCCTTAGCAGCCTTGGAACCCTGTGAAATAGTTTCAGGATCAGCAGAAGGGTTCTTAAATAAGAATTGATGGGAATCAGGGACCCTGTAAAATCTATCAGGCTTAGATGGAGCAGGCGGCATGGAATCAGGATTCAAGTTAGCTTCAGAGAAAGCATCATCCACAATGTCAAGTACAGGAGGAATAGCTAAAGGCCTGTGTTGAGGGAGAAGAAGAAATTCCCTAAGTCTCTTTTTGGAAGCAGAATAATCCTGACCTTCCCAATGAAAATGCTCCCTCATCTCATGCAAGGTTTCCCCAAAAGAGAAATCTTCAGGGGGAGAGGCAGAGGGAACAGAATCCTCTGCATCCGAATCCTCATAAGGAGGAAAGGAATAATCCTGATCAGAGGAAGAAACTGAAGATATAGAAGCCTGATCAGAGAAATCATAAGGGATATCCTGTCTAGGCCTTTTCTCAGGAGGAGGGTGAGAGCCCTTAATCATAGTTAATAAATCCTCAGCCATCCGTAGTAATTGCTTCTGAGTCTTAGGAGCTGAATCCGAAGAAGCTTGAGCAGAAAGTCTGGGTTTAACAGGAGTCTTTGACTTAGCCTTTGTCTTTGTGGAAATAGTAATATGTGAAGGCCTGAAGACCCCCTCAGAAGCCGGTACCTGCACAGCGGTTCCGGACCCATCTGAAGGAGTGACGTCCGAAGGTCCTGCAGCAGACAAATTACTAGGCCTAGATGGCTCCCCATGGGAGTCCGTGTAGGCCATCGGTTCTGAAGTGGCGGACGACCGGGGCTGCAAAAGCACCTCACTGACGACCGCCGAAGCTGGCTCCGGCTGCAAAGTATCCTGTTTGGACCTCGGAGGCCTGTCCTTGTCTTTGCGTTTCTTCTGTATTCCGGTAGTCGGTAAAGTATCCGACGACATCCTATAATTAAATCGTCTACCGAAGTAATTCAAGGCCCAATCGTACCTACGCTTGATAGTGTGAGAATTAAACCTGGCACAGAACCGACAGCAAGAAACGTCGTGGTCAGGGCCTAAGCAAGGTAGACAGTAAGAGTGGAAATCTTTATGAAGTATTTGTTTTCCACACGATACATAATTAACTTTTTCTGACATCGGAGGAGCAAGAAAAAGGTTTCCCCAACGGGGTACTTAGCTTTGAGAAGAGAAGTAGAAAACTTTGGACCGACGACAATCACACCATGTTGTCTTGAAAACGCCAACCAACAACTAGCGAACTGCTTTGCACCGCACGGCAAGAAAGACTGGAGAAGATGGTGTCGGCTGTCAGCTTTATACCCATGCGTTCTGACGTCCGGGTACTTGCTGATACAGCCGACGCCGGACCCAGACTTTGATATTCTGGCCGACCTCGGGCTGCCTGCCGGCAGGAGTACCCTACAGTTATGACTGCAACAGTGAAACATGAAGAACATCTGGTAATGCAAATAGCCTGCTTTGAAGCGGAGGTATCTTCTGCAAGATTCCCTAATTGGGATATGCAGGTATGCCTCTTACATCTAGAGTTACCAACCAGGCATTCCTTCCTAGCATAGGCAGTAGCTGTTTTAGAGTCAGCATCTTGAATTTTGGAATGTCCAGGAAAGTATTTAGAATGGATAAGTCCAGAATTGGACGCCATGATTTGTCTTTTCTGGATACCAGGAAAAGTCTTGAATAAAACCCTTGTCCTTTTTCCTTTTCTGGTACTGTTTGAATAGCCCCCTTGTTTCTGGGCCTCTGCCCACTGATTGGTGGCAGATCTGGCCATCCATTTGAAAATGGCAATAGGTGGAAAAGAAATCTGCACCCCTGGGATACTAGGTTTAAGACCCACTTGTCCTGGGTAATTAGATGCCAATTTTGAGCATGAAGTGCTAGATTCCCCCCAAAGGGGCTGCCAAAAGATAAGTGCTTGGAGATGGCAGAGGAAAGTCATTGAGACTGTTTACTGTAGGGTGGTGCTTTGCTACCTCCTGATTTGGAGGTGGAGGCACCCCATTGCTTTGTCCTGTAAGATCCTTGTGACTAAAACATGGAGCCTTTGGAGTGTCTGGGTTTGACTTGAGCAGCTCTGTTGGACACTGGAAAGGACCAATTCTTAGTAGGCCAGTGCTTACTGAACCTGGGCGGCTGCACTTGCAAGAAATTTTTTACAATTTGCATAGATTTAGCTTTTTCTTCCATCTTTTTTAAAACCTTTTTTGCCTTATTACCAAACAGACTGTCCTGCTGTAAAGGAGCATCCAACAATTTAGCTTTAACATGATCAGGCAGATTTTGCTCCTTGAGCCAAGCATACCTTCTTATCACAGATCCAGTTACGGCGGCCCTGCAAGAGGCCTCCAAGGAATCAAAACCACATTGCAAAGTATGCTTTCCAATTTATTCAGCTGAATGCAATAAGTCTTGTAACTCTATTTTCCACACAATCAGAAATAAACATAATTTTCTGTTTCAGTAAGCCCATAACATGCTGTTTATATTTAAGCATATGAAATTGGCAGTTTAAAGCCCGATTGCCAGGGTTGCAGATGTATAAACCTTCTTACCCCATCTATCCAGCACCCTGGAGTCTCTATATGAAGGGGTAGGATTTTTGGCTGTAGAAGCCTTAACACCCTTGGGACCCTGAGAAATAGTTTCAGGGTCAGCAGCAGGATTTTTGAAAAGAAATTTGTGGGAGTCAGGAACCCTGTAATATCTGTCTGGCTTACTAGGAGCCGGAGGCAGGAAATCAGGAGCCATGCTGGATTCTGAGAAAACATCATCAACAATGCCTAAAAAACAGGAGGTATAGCCAAAGGCCTATGCTGAGGAAATCCCTAAGCCTCTTTTTGGATTCTGAAAAGTCCTGACTCTACCAATGAAAATGTTCCCTTAAAGTATGCAAAGTCTCTCAAAATGAAATATCCTCAGGAGGAGAAGCAGAAGGGATGGATTCCTCTGCATCAGAGTCCTCATAAGGTGGAATAGAAAATTCCTGATCAGAAGAAATAGAAACCTGATCTGTAGGTTTTGGCCTTGTTTTTGATGATGGCGTCTGTTTAATGTACAAATGTTGAGGCCTGAAAACACCCTCAGAAGCCGGTGCCTGCTCAGCAGCTCTGGACCCATCCAAGGGAGAGACATCCGAGGGTTCAATACTTTGAGAATCTCGCAGCATACCGAACTCCGAATGGGTCTCGGTAGAGGCCTGCGACTCAAACGTAGCAGGCATCAGGGGCTGCGAAAGTGCCTCACTGAATACCGGCGAACTGGCGACTGGCTTAGGAGAAGCTTAGCAGTCGGTTTTGGACCTCGACGGTCTGTCTTTTTCCTTGCGTTTCCTATGAATTCCGGTAGTCGGATTGCTAACCGACGACATTTCAGGATAGTTAAATCTTGAACCAAAGTATTTAGAAGCAGAAATGTACCGACGCTTAATAGTGCATTAAGTTTAGCACAAAACAGACAGCAAGGCATGTTGTGATCAGGGCCTAGGCAAGGAATTCAGTACAAATGAAAATCCTTATGAGGTATTTGCTTCCCACAAGTAATACAATGAACTTTTACTGACATCGGTAAGGAGCAAGAAAAAGTTTCCCCAACAGGGTACTTACCTTTAGTTTGAAGACTTCGGGTCTGAAACTCGAAAACGAAAATTTCAGTAGTCGGCCGACTGGCACTTGCAAACTGCTTCTGCTTCGGTCACCGTGCGGCAGGAAAGACCGATTAAAATGGCGTCAGCCGCATGTTTTGTACCCCTGATGACCTGACGTCAAGAGGAGACCGCAACAGACGCAGGACCCAAGACTTTGTTATTCAGGCCAACTGAGGGCAACCTGCCAGCAGATTACCCAAATGTAACAACAACGACTGCAACAGTGAAACACGAAGAACATCATACTCCCAGATAGGCTTAATTCTCTCAAGCCATGTTTCTCGAGGATCACTTGAAAAACTAGCTTGAGTCTTCGAGGTGGGCAAAAATGTGATGATATGGGCAAGTGCCAGCATAGCCAGCTAAAGTTTTGTAAAGAATGGTATGTCCTTTGAATATAAAACTGATTTATATAAAATACTTATGCTACAAATGTATTAGAATTGTATTTTATTTGCATAGCAAAACTGATTTTGTACAGATGCTTGTGTTGAAAATGTATTTGTGAGCTTTGCTTGTGATGAAATGTATCAACATTGAACCCTGCTGAAATGAACAGAAATGTACATGTATTACTGCAGCTGAATTAAACGTATACGTTTTATAGACTTATCTGTGCCAGTATCCTCTAAGAAAATTAAAGGAAATGCAAATGAACTGTTAAGCCATTAAAAAGGCTCAATCCCACAGTGCTGAATAAGACCAGAGTCGCTGGGTCTAGGAAGAACCTTTGTCTATTAGCTCAGTGAAAAGAGGGGAGGCCCTAGGTACTGCCATAAACATCTGAATGTGTATTGTGGCAGTCTGTGTTAAATTCCTGTCTCAGCTTCAAAGGGGAATACAGTGAGAACCTACAGTCAGGTGACCAGATGAGGTCATTCTGCCAGCCCTCTTGGAAATTATATTTTAGATATTAAAAAGAGAAATCTCAGAGTACTGAGTATTCTGTTTGGGAAGCCTGACTAGAAAGACCCTCACCCACAACATCTTGCCTTGTGGTAGTAAGCAACTTAACTAGGCAGCAGTAAAATTCTCTTAGATTCAGTCAAGTATATAGTGAAGCTTAGTTTAAATATTGTTTTTCTTTGTCTGAACCTGTCCATCAATGTTCTTTAATATTTTCTGTGACCTGAACTCTGTGCTTTACTGTGAATATATATTCAGTATTTTCATGCTCTTGCATTTATTTATTATTAAATATATTTAAAACTTTTATTGTGGCTGATCCTTGTAGAAAGTACTTAACCGCTGACAGTGCTTATATTTATTTGGTGACAATCTATGGGCCACTCCAGAAGGCCTAGCTGTGTTGGTGAACTACTACCATTTGTATTAGTATTAATATTACACAGTACAATTGGACACTCTTTGTTAAGAGCCTTGTAGTACTGACTGGTAACAGTGAATCTACCTTATAGTCTGGGTAAAGTTGGAAGAACGGGTAATCTGTGCCAGCCTTTCCCGGGGGGGGGGGCAGCTAACAGGGGCGGGGGCACGAAGCACTGGGCTTACAGAGAGGGTGCTGGAGGACTTGGCTTGGACACCAGGCTGAGGACCTAATCCTACAGCTGTACCAGTGGGGAGCCTCATTGGGGACCTGGAAGGAGACAGATAAAAAGATATCCAGACCCCGAGCAGAGTGTGCTCCCTGTGGGCTCTTAAGGGAAACTACTTGATGCAGAGAGGTCTGTATCTGGAAATACTGTGTGTATCCATTTGTATTCCAATTGCATGACCCTCTCCAGTGTCAGTGGTGAGGATTCAGTCTCCTTGATTACTGGCCCAGCGTGGGGATGACACATATTGGTGGTAGCAGTGGTGTGCATCACACCACCTATAAGCCTTCTTACCTTTGAAAGAATGCCTAGGTAGCCTGCACACAAAAACAGTCTTATTAGGATAGTTCCTCTGAAACTTGGGAAAAGGTGAGACAAGATCCGTTTCAAATCTTTTATAATCTTCTGATCCAGTAAAGTCTTGAAAAGATCAGTCACAGCAGTGACAATTTCTGGTTATCCAAGGGAGCATCCAGAAGTTCTGCTTTGATACCATCTGATGAGGCCTGAAGGCGAAACCAGGAAGAGCACCTCATCACAGAACTACAGGCAGCAGCCCTAGAAGCATCTGCTATACAACTGCATTTAGTAGAGTGATGGGCAACCTGAGGGGTGGAACAGACCAAAGAGAGAGCGCAGGCTTTACCTAGTCATATGGGTCTGATAACTGATGGCCTTGAAGACTAAAGCATCAGAAGTGTACGCCCTTTTACCAATCCTCTCCATGGCTCTACTGTCCTTACCCAAAGAAAGGAGCCTGAAGGAGGCAACAACCTATAAGGCTTATCAGTAGAAACCAAAATCACTGCAGGATCAGAAGGGCATTTATACAGGATCTTACAGGCATATGGCACCTTATAGGACCTACCAGGTTTGTTGGGAGCTACAGGCTGAGAATCTGGTGTCAAGGAAGTAGCAGAAAAATTGTTCAACATAGCAGTCAACAATGGAGGGACAGCCAAAGGTTTAGGAGAGTCCATTTGTAACAAATCATAATACCTGTTCTGGATATCCGAGACATGGGAGAGATCCCATTTGAAATGCTCCATATTGCACAGGTCAGTGTCACCAAAGAAAGGTCCTCCAAAAGAGAATCGGGACTGACAGATTCCTCCTCCTCATACCCATAACCTAAAGGTGAAGGCAAATGGAAGGAATAGGCTAAGGAAGCAGTCTCAGAATCAGAATCCCTGTCTGAACACACTGGCTCCCTAGCCCTCTTAGCAGTAGAGGACCAAGGAGGAACAGGAACCGAAACCCCATGAGGAGGTTTTAATGCCATCAAGGCACTGAGCAAGCCTTGCGTGAAGCTCTCTCATTCCCTCTGTGGATCCCTAGGATCAGACACACGTTTAGTCCTTTTCCTTTTTTTTTCACAGGGACAACTTCTCTGATAAAACATGGAGGATCAGACCCCTGCCTGGATTCAATTAAAGGTACTTAGCACCTCTTCCCATACAAGGATCTGGGTAATTCCCCAAGGCCCCTCAGAAATAATAAGCTGTGGTTCCCCTTCAATGTCAGCAGCGGATGTTTGAAAGGCTTCCAAGGACATGCGCGAAGCAGGTTCTATGTTGGCCTCTGAGAAGGCTGCGGCACAGGAAACTGAAGGTAACGCCAGGCTGCCCTCTGCGTTCCGACTCACCTCAAGAGAGACATCCGGTGGAGGCTGGACAGCAGCAAACTCAGGCCTACATTTCTTGGCCTTTAGTGGTGGCTGTACCTCAGAGCAAGCAGATTCTGCCACGTCACCCTTGGCCAAAAGCTTGAGACTTCAGTTCTCAAGGTAAATGGAAAGTGAAGAAAGCCAACTGCGCAAGGTCTTGGGAATAAAAGCATGACAGATGGAACACTGCATTTGGTTATGGGATGCACCCAAGCAAAACAGGCACTATAATGCTGGTCCTTATGGGGAATCTGCCTCCCAGACTGACATTTACCTTTCTTTAGTGACATGTAACCCAGTAAACAATACAAGGGAAAAGAAAAAAGAACCCCAACAGAGTACATATCTGAAAAATGTAGGCTTGATAACACCAGCAAAACAAAAGTGTTCAGACCGATTTACCACAGCTGCTTTTAGACTTGCAGCAATGATGTTCCGACTCAGGAGAGTATATGCATGCATCACTTTTATGCACTATGCTGACACTGGGATCATATGGCTGACATGTGATGCTCCGTAGGTAATTAAGGCTTTGGTATACTGCTGGACATTGGGTTATCCCTGGCAGGAGATCCCGGAGTTAATGAATACTGCAACAGT
This sequence comes from Protopterus annectens, assembly GCF_019279795.1. Taxonomy (NCBI): domain Eukaryota; kingdom Metazoa; phylum Chordata; order Ceratodontiformes; family Protopteridae; genus Protopterus; species Protopterus annectens. The sequence goes on from NC_056750.1 coordinate 342,228,327, forward strand.
GACATGGAAGGACATCAACCAGTTTGTAATGCTTTCTGAAGATGTGGACTGAGGACAGAGTGGCTGCTTTGAGAATGGTTTTACAGTGTAGCCCTTGCACAAAAGTCCCTGAAGTAGTTACTGCTCTGGTAGATTGGGCTTTAACTATTCATAGTAACTGTATGCCATGATTCGTTTAACAGCACTGCGCATCTATTTGCAAGACTTTGGCAAGCTTATTTTCCTTCCAATAAGACACAAACAATTGGTCAGATGGAGTTTTTTTTTTATTTTATTATTTTTTTGTTTTAAGTAAAACCTGAGATTACGCCCAATGAATGAAGAATTCTCACTTGTTTTTGTAAAAAAAAAAAAAAAAAACAAAAAAAAACTGATGCCTGATTAAAAGTCAATTCAGAAACTATTTTAGACAAGAAATGACTGGTTTGAAGGATTACTCTATCCTTATAAAACAAAAAAGGAGGAAATGCACAAAAAGGCCTTTAATTCATAAACTCCTCTAGTTAAGATTAAGACTACTAGCAAAGCAGTTTTCCAGATCAAAAGCTTCAAAGAAGAATTTGCAGCTGGCTGTAAAGGAGGAAGAGTTTGCATGTTTAAAACAGTTCAAAAGTGGCAAGAAGGGACTACTCTTTTCTTTGAATATTTAAATGGACAGCTCTTGTGAGAAAGTCTGACCAGAGTTAGATAAAGGGTGTCAAACAAGCAGAAATAGCTAAAAGATGTACTAAAATAGAAGTTTATGATAAGCCAGATCCAAGGAACTCTAAGACATAGGTAGGTACTAGGATATTGGCCCTAGGGCCTATACAAAGCCTAGCCATAATAATTTGCTGACTATTTCTTCCCACAATATTTACTTCCCTACATGCTCTGAAGGACCAGGGGGGCACCCCTACAGTACTGAGGCCCTGTCCTCTAACTTTGACACCAGAGGAAAAACTCTTCCACTCAGATAAGACAGACTTACTGATGTTGGGTTTTCTAGCCTCTCAAACTTTGCAGTACATCCTGAAAGTTTAACTGGTGCCTGAAAGGAATTAAAATCCTACCATAAGGCCTTCTTTAGATATGTCAGAAGCCTTAAAGAAAAAAAAAAAACAGATCTGTGCAGAACTGGTTGTTAATGGCACCACATATACTGAACCTGCAGAAATAGCCAACCTGCTAGCTGACAGGTTCAGTGAAAACTTCTGCCCTCTGTCCCCGCCACATCTCCCAAAGCATCCCTACCACCTACCCTCCACCTATCATCTCCAAGGAGCAGGTCATTAATGCTCTCTCCAAAGGAAAAAAAACACAGCCTCTATAGTACCTGATAATATCCCAGACTGCATTCTAAATGGATTAAAAGAGGAACTAGCTGCACTGCTAGGTGTACTCTACTCTTTTTAACCAGCCTAAGCAGTGGTTTTGTACCTGCTGAATGGAAAACCCCAACCATCATCCTGTTACATAAAAGGAAGGCCCACTACAGATCCTGGTAACTACAGGCCCAAAAGCCTAACCAGCCTAATCTGCAAGGCTATGGAAAAAATAATCATGGACCTTATCAACAAAAGACATAGGAGACATCCACACAATCTACCTGACCCAGTTTAGCTTTGTTAAAGGGAGATCCTGCCTCTTGAACTTGGTGGACATTGAAACAGTCACCAAAGCCCTGGACAAAGGCAAATCTATGGCCTACCTGGACCTGGCCAAGGCCTTTGACACTATTCCCCACTTGAGCATCATTGATAAACTCACCCAGCTGGAGATCAACCTGTATACTATCAGGAGGGTTGCGAACTGTCTTGCCAATAGTATGCACACAGTCAAAACAAGTGACTCTACCTCCACCAGCAGACTGGTAACCAGTGGTGTTCCACAGGGATCTGTGCTGGAGCCCCTACTGTTTGGAATCTACGTCTCAGATGTGCAAGCTAAAACAAAAGGTCTGTGGCTGACAGTTTGCTAATGATTGTAAACTGGATGCAGTCATCGAGTCCCCAAACAATGTCAACATCCTACAAGAGCGACTTAGACAAACGACTGGTGCCAACGTCATGGGCTAAAACTCAATGCAAAAAATGCATCATTATCCCCTTCAACAAGGGTGACATCCCTGCAGATTACCACATTAATAACAAACACCCTAAGCAAGCAATCAGTGGCAAGAGATTTGGGCACATGGGTTGACAACAACCTTTCCTTTGATCATCATGTCTCCACAGTGGTAAGAAAGGCTTTCTACATTGCCCACCTCATAAGTAGGAGCACTGCATCCAGATTAAAAAAAAAAAAGAAAAAAAAAGGGGGTTGTAACCCACCTGTCCTCATCACTAATCAGGCCAAAACCAGAGCACAGTGTTACCTTTGGTATGTACCTTACTAGGCACCTGCAACAACTGTAAAGACCTCAAAGGTTTCTTAGAAAGAAAATTCAGAATCTTCAGCATGTGTTATATATTGACAGACTGAAATCACAGTAATTATACTCGGTCTCTTACAGACTACTCAGAAGTGACCTCTGCCTTGCATATAAAGCAATCTCAGACCCTGCTCTAATGGAAATGCTGCACATTGGTAAATCAAATGGTACAAGATGAACTCAAGCTAGTATGTGACATCAAGACGACTTGCTGGAGAAACAGATATGTCTCACAGAGGTTACCTCTCCTCTAGAACAAACTTCCAATTCAGGTGAAGCATAGCTCCTCGCTGACCCTATTTAAGCATAATTTGGAGGATTGGATGGGAAAACACAAATTCACCCCAGGAGTTTCACCTGTGTCCCTCTTGGACAGGGGCAGTAGTTGTTGACTTAGTTCCACTTAATACCTTGATATTCTTTGGGACAGGGTTTGTACCTAGGCATGTAAGGGCCCTAGGGTCATTAGCCTAGTAATCTCCTATGATCAGTCCATAATGTGAGCTTCGGGATGCGTAGATTGGGATATATTTGTGACCTCCTGTCATGGATAAGTAAATCCACCTATGTAGGTTCATAGGTTGGTACTAGGCTATCGGCCCTAAGGCCTATGCAAGCCTAGCCATAATAATTCCCTGAAAATTTCTTCCCATAATATTTACTTCTCTGGGCCCCTGTCTAGCAGGGCGACTGACATGATCCCCGGGGTGAATTTCCTATCTCCCATCCAATCATCAAGGTTTCTTTTGAAGAGGGCCAATGAGGCGCTCTGCTTGACATGTATGGGCAGTCTATTCCAGAGTATGGGGAGTCTCTGGGTCAGGAACCTATCCCTCCAACATGTTTTGTTCATTGTGATAAGGTTTAGACCACTGGAGCATGTGGCTCTGAGGGATTGGGATTTCTTTAAGTGGAGCATGTTTAACAGCTCAGGGTTTGACATGGCTTTGTAGAGATCGCCTCTGAGTAGACGATATGCCACACAGTATAGCTGGAGTTTTTTTTAGATGGTCAGCATATGGCATCTGCTTTAGGCTTGTGATTCTTTTAGTGAGGTATTTCTGTGGTCTTTCCAGCTGTTGCAGATGTCTTGTGAGGTACATACCAAATGGGGTATTATACTGTATAATGGGTCTAATGAGGGATGAGTACAGTGGGACAATGACCTCTTTTTTCTGGATGAAAAGCCCTTAGTGATGAGGTGTGCCACATAGAAGGATTTCCTGACAGTTGTGGCGATGTGGTGATCGAAAGTGAGACCACTGTCCACTTCTGTCCCTAAGTCTCATCACACTTTCGATGTTTAGTGTCCTGCCACCTATGTGGTAGTTCATGGGTACGTGTTTTTTTTCCAAAGGGGATAACTATACATTTCTTGGCATTAAGCTTGAGCCCACGGTGCTGGCACCAGGCATCTGTTTCTGTAAGGCCCTTTTGTAGAATATCCACATCATTTGGGGATTCAATAATGGCTCCCAGTTTGCAGTCATCTGCAAACTTTGTTAGCCAGAGTCCCTTAGTGTTGGGCCTGTACTTCAGAGAAGTAGATGCCAAACAAGAGTGGTCCCAGGACTGAACCCTGGAGGTACTCCACTTGTCTGGAGCTGGATTTGGAGTCTGCTACTTTTACAGTCTGGGTTCTGTCAGTAAGCCAGTTGGCAACCCATTGAGTAACATAGGGATTTATGCCCAGCTTAGTAAGTTTATCTATGATTCCAGAGTAGTGGATAGTGTTGAAGGCCTTGGCGAGGTCCAGATAGGCTGTGTGGACCGCCTTACCCTCGTCCACAGCTCTGGAGACAGATTCGAAGAAGTCAATCAGATTCAGGAGACAAGATCGGCCCTTCACAAACCCAAACTGGGTGGGGTCCAGTGTTTGAAGGTTGCCAATGTCTTAGTTTATAAGTTCCATGATAATGCGTTCCATGCCCTTGCAGATCAGGCTTGTCAGACTGATGGGACGGTAGTTCCCGGGATCCAAGGTGGATCCTCCCTTGTGGAGCAGGATAACGGTAGCGGTGCACCACTCAGTGGGCACGAAGCCTGAGGTGAGGCTATGATTAAACATGACACTTAGGTGGGGTGCCAGTTCATTTTGTTATTCATTTAGTACACAGCACGGGATGTCATCTGGTCCCATGGATGCTGTATTCTTAGCTTTGGAGAGTGTTGTTTCTACCTGTGTGGCTGTGATTATCGGAATTTGGCAATCTTTTGGTATTGAGATGGGCCCTTTAGGGGGTGAGAGGGGGGGTGAAGTTGGCACTAAATCGATCTGCCAGGATATTGGCAATATCCTTGGGATCAATATATTTAATGCCATTCTGTTGTAGCTCAGAGCAGATCTGAGCATTGCCATTTAGATTCTTGACATAACTATAGAATGCCTTATGGTTGTCTTTGGAATCTTTGGCAATTTTATTTTCGTAACTAGCTTTTGAGGATTTTATGAGGGATCTCAGCTTCTTACTGAGGCTGGTGAGGGAGTTTTTTGCATCCTGGGATTTTTCTCTTTTCTGCAACAGTTTCTTCCTTCTGTTGTATAGTTTGTTTATAGCAGGGGACCACCAGATTGGCTTCCTTTTTTGGAGAAGAGCATCTTGGTACTATTTGGGATGGCACGATTCATGCACGAGTGGATGTGCTCGTACAGTGCCTTAGTGTAGGATTCTGCAGTTGAATTTCCAGAGCCCGTCTGCGTGGGTGTTGTGAAGTTTGTCACTTCTGACTTCAGTAGCATGAAGTTGGCTTTGGAGAAGTTTAAGGAGGTTTCCTTACTGGGGGGTGGGGGTGGGATGTGGATGTCAAGGGTGATTTGCTTATGGTCAGACCTGACCAATAAGGGGGTGACCATTGGTGTGGAGCATCTATCTCCCATGTTGGTAATGACCAGGTCTAGGATATTGGAGCCCCTGGTGGGACAATGGATTAGTTGATCCACTAAAACTCCTGACCAATTCTTTTTAACATCTGTGTACACATAGAAATGCAAACAATCCATAGTATTTTCCCCCATTATCTCCATGCATTATACATATGTTTTCCTTGTAAATACAATCACTCTAGCATTACCTATATTGCCCATTTCCTGCCTTCCACTCAAACTCAGTCCTCCTCTTGAACATTATTCAGCATGTATTGTGCTCACAAATTCCATTTACTTCTACTTACTCTTTCCTTTTCTAAAGATCCCACCTCCATTTCTTTCATCTCCTTTACAATATTTAGTACTTCACTTAGAATTAGTTTAAATTTTTGATTTCCATTTTCCAGTAATTGCTCTTTTGGCAGCCAGCAATAACCTTAGCAAAGCCTTATTATGTCTACGCAATTTAGACCCTGTGTCCCATCTCAAAAGAATAATTTCCTTAGTTACAGTGATTTGTTCCTCCAACATTTCTGACAAAGTACTTTGCAGGAAATCAGTGTGCCAACTCATTACATTATCAAACATGTCCCCATTTTTTGCATCACATCTCCAGCATTTTCAATCCACCGGAGGAAAAATGCTATGATGTCTGCTTGGGGTAAAAAAACATCTATGCAAAAACTCTCAAGCAATAATCCTTGTACTTGTGAGCAATACAGATGTGCCCCCCCACACACACACACACACACATTGTTCCTTTGTAAACTGCCTTTCCAGTCACACTTCCTCCAGCTTTTCTAACCTCCTCTGATTGAGCTGTATGCTTATCATGCGGTACTTTGTATTCCATACTATTTAAATTAAATTTGTTTGCCTTAAGAGTTTTTAGTAGCTTCTAGAGCGGAAGCAACTAAAAACTCTTAAGGCAGTCAAATTTCATTTAGCACTCCGCAAGCCCTTCTCTTCCTATGGTCTGTTAATCCCTGGTAGGGAAGGCAGTCTCTAACCTGCAGTCCAAACTCTTGCTTAGCCTCTATTACCTTTCCCTGTGTAGATATTTGCTCCCAATACTTTGGTTCCCATGCTAAATTTCCTCCAGTAAATTCCATCCCCCTTTTGCTTATTTTCTAGATCTCTACTTGGAGCCATCCTCATTAGTAAACTCTTTTATCCATTCCATATTGGTTTAGTTCTAACAATGTTTCTGTTATTTTATGAATATTTATGGTGGTGGTTATTCTCCTTAAGGACCTGCATCCAAAAAATCTTATTCTCTCCTTATTTCTCACCCCCCCCCCAGTCATCATCCCTTTCAACCTTAGGCAGATTCCTTGAGATTAGAAGACCAATGTAGTCTTGCCCAAAAGGGGATCATCGGTAGTATCCTTGGATTGTCTTTGAAGAACTTTGGAAATCAGAGGAAAGACTTAAGTTGCCCTTCTATGTTATAAAGAAGGCATCTGTTGTCATTGCCTGTTTACAAGATGTTATGCAGCAACACAGACTCTGTTGCCAGTTTTGTACTGATGCAAATGAGTCTTGTTGAAGAATGCTGAACTGACCAATGAGCTAAAGGAAGACCTCTCTGTTTAACATCCACTTGTTGGGACCTGTCCTAGACCTGCTTAGAGAATCTGTTAGTATGTTGAATGGCCACTTCCCAAGCTGTTGTGATGAACCTGACAATGCTTTAAGACATTATCCTGTCTTGTTTAGGTACCATACAACAGTGGTATTATCTGTCTTTAATTGTAGAATACCCAGTGTCCACAGCTGCTGAAGAATCTTGAGATCACTGATTAGGGCCTATCATCTCTAATAATAATGTGACTTTTCTGTCCAAATTATCACTGCTGCAGTACTCCAAACTGTACTTGCCAAATAACATGGACATCGGGCTAAAGTAACATCACCAAGACCTTCCATATAGAGCCATACATCCGACATATGACCTTAGCCCATAGACTTAAGGGTACACAAGTGGATTTAACAGCATGAGATCCTCAGACTATTTCAAAGCCAGGAGACCTGAAGACAACTGAGGAAAGGTCAGTTAGGATGAGAGAAGGAAGAGAGATGCTCATGAGATCCTCAGACTATTCCAAAGCCAGGAGATCTGGCAACAACTGAGGAAAGGTCAGCTTGGATGAGGGAAGGCAGAGAGTTGCTCCCTCTTGGTCCATGAAAAAAACAAAGGATAATACATAGGAAAAAAGGGGAGATGGTAGGATGGAAAATACTGAAATTGTGATCAGCAGGATGCCTATTCTTATGGTAAGTTACACAATTGCATTATATCTTCACCCTTAGATTACTGTTGCAGTATTCCAAACTGTTGTGTAATTTCCAAAGCTTAATATGTAGTAAGGCTGAATGGATCAGGCATACAGGACTGTCAATTAATTCACAGAGAACAGATCTGGCAAAGGAGGCTCTGGATCCAGAAAAGGCATCTACCCTATAGTGTTTAGTGAGTGTATACAGAGGTCCATGTTGCTGCTTCAATAACAACTCTCAATACAGAGGAGGCAACTGCTCTACTGAACAGGCTTTAGCTGCAGAAGGTAAGGATTCACCATGGTGGACGTACCAAAAGGAAATTGATTTAGAAATCCAGTTAGAGTTGCCCAATTTGGCTTCCTCAAAACAAACAGCTGGTCAGTTTTCCGACTCTCTTTGGTCTAATCCAAAAAGAGTTTGAGTGGTCTGTACAAATCCAGAGAATGAAGGATTCGTTCAACCCTTATTTTGATGGTTAGGGAAGAAGGTGGGAAGATCAATGGTCTGATTGAGGGACAACTCAATGACCACCTTTGGCATAAATCAAGTGCTGGCCCTCAGAAAAACCCTGTACTTATGAAACATAAAAAATAGAGTGGAAGATGATGACCTGAAGCTCAGAAACTCTTCTGGGAGAAGCAAGGGAGAATGGTTTTCGGTTTTCCATGTAAAGAATTTTAAATAAGTGGAAGTCGCTGGTTCAAAAGGTGATGGAGTAAGTTTTTCTAAGACAAGGTTTACGTCCCATGAGGGAAGATGGCTTCCTACGTGGGTTCAAGTGAAGAACACCCTTGAGATACTGCTTTATCTCAAATCTAGAAAGGAGTGGAGGGTCTAGACGCAAGGATGCAGAAACAGCAGCTAAGTGTGCATTAACACAGCAGTACACAAGACCAGCACTTAACAGTTCACACAAATAAGACAGGATAATAAAACTCCCTATTTGAGTAGGGTGGAAAATCTTTTACATTTGGACATGCAAGACTTTCTCATGGCAGGTTTCCTTGCCTCCAGAAGAACCTGTAGCCCATCCTCAGAAAACAGGTGTCTGAAAGAGACCAGAATGTCATCATCCTCACTGTCACACGGGGCTGGATGATGGAGTCCTTGTTTTGTGTGAGCAAGTCCACTATGAAGGGCAACTTCTACTGATCCACTAGCAGCTACAATGCAAGAGACTTCCACTGTACCACAACTGCACTTAACACTATGCCTTGCTACCCGAATAACTGGAGTCACCATGGAAATAGCCTGCTGTTTAATGTCAGACACTTCCAGGGTAGTCAGGGTTTTATTCAAATCAGTCAGGATTGACAACAAATATTTGATCACTTGTGTTTGGTAATTCACAGTTCTGAAGTCCAAGGTGGAAGAGGTGTAAACCTTCTTTCCATGCATGTCCAATGCCCTAGTATCTTTGTCTAAGGGTAAGCATTAGTAGCACACAAATGTTTTGATGGCTTGCTTTTGGAAGCAGAAAAAGCAGAGGGATCTGCTAAGAGGATTTTATATAAAAATTTTAGGTCTTCAGGCACCTTATATAACCTATCAGGTCTCTTAGGTACTGGAGATTGAGAGTCAGGTACAGCAGAAGTGAATGCAATATTGTCGTTTTAACACTAAAAATTCTATTGGAACAAGATGTACCTAAATATGATCTGCTTATGTACCCTTACACCCAGTGGCTTAGGTCATACATTGGATATATGGCTTCATGGAAGGTTCTGGCATTGGTGTCCCAGCCAAATGTCCAGGTTACTTGGAAAGATAACTCAAGAGTTTGGAATACTAGATGCAAGAACATCTCAATTTACCCTGAACTTCAGTTTCTTATGGGCAAGCTCCCCATGCAAAGTGTGAGTTTTTGTTTGAGGGCTTTCATTAAAACAAAAGTCTTGCAAGATGTGACACAGGCACAAATGGATATAAAGAGAGCAAATGTATAAAAGATCAATCTGGCAAACATTAGTGTATGCATGTAACACAAAAGCTGTAACTAGACATTTAAAAAAAAGCGGTTATACATAACAGGTGGGAGTAATAAAATCTTATCATAATGGCAACACTTTCCATATTAGCCTTGAATGTGAATGGTCTCACAGATATACATGAAAAACAGAGCAGAGAACTATATTACGAAATTCAGGTGCAAATAGCTATGCTACCAGAGACGCATATGGAAATAACTGAGCATGTGAATTTGATAAAGGATTTCAGGACAGTTATTCAGCAGAGTATCTGGGACAGAAGAAAAAAATTGTAGTACTTTTATTAATGTCTACAGGAGCCGCCAATGGTGGCAGAAGAGCGGGGGGGATAATGGTAGATATGTAGTACTAAGGGCTACTGGTTAGGGAGGAGGATTATGCTGCCATGTATTTATATTCTACCTAAAACTGCTACAATGGAGCTTAAGAAACTGTTAGGGTAAATCAGTTTTTAGCTGGGAATATTACCTACATGCGGGGACTGGAATTTGAGTTACAACAGTAAGGCTGCATCAGGGATGTCTAGAAGGGGAAAATAAGACAGTAAAATTTCTGAAGAAATTTATGAAAATATTTGGTATGGATGATGTGAATTCAGTAGTAGGAGCTCTGAGAGAATTTACATATTCCCTCAAGGTACAAAAACTGAGCTAGACTAGACAGAAATCATATTTCACAGGAACATTTGTATCCAAGTGAAAGTCTTGACATGCATCCAATAACTTTCTGATCATGGACCAATAACAACTAAAATAAAAATGCAGGGTAATAAAATAAGACTCCACACTTTCCCACCTACCTGTCAAACAGAGAGGAATATAAGGAATGGGTAGTGGAAATTTTGGGGGGGATTTATTAAGGAAGATAGAAATTTCTTCAGAAAATAGAGCTAGAGAGTGGGTTAAAATGAAAGTAGAATTTAAGAACATGGTAGAAATAAAAGAAAAAAAGACGTGGTTAAATTATTTAGAGGGACTGACCAAGGTTAACGTATTATAGAATAGGGGGAATCACACAGAACAAGCAGAGGCACAACTGCAGAGTGCAAAAAATAGAAAATAAAGGACTGCCTCAATAAAATGCATGCATTTTGAAAGACTGCTAAGTATCTGTTTTTTGATAATATTTCCAAAGTATAAAAGCTTTACCGCAATGGCTCAAGTATCAGAAAGTAGAAAGTGTTGTTGCCAAACTTAGGGAGCCTATAACAAGGAAAATTGCCAGAGATTCTGCAGAGGTATTAGAAATATTTTGGACATTTTATGAAAATCTGTATAAAACAGAGAATGTGGAAATAAAGGGAAAAATACAAATGGAAATGTTTATAGAAGAATTAAATGAGCCAAGATTAGAGGCAGAAGTGTGTCAATTACTAATTGATGGGAAGAGATGATATAAAAATGGTGATGTATAACCAATCTACAGGAAATTCTCCAGAATAGATGGCATTCCTGTAGAGGTTTGGAAGCTAGAAGGGAGGAAAATGATAAAGATTGTGAAGATTTTAACAGTATTTTTAAGAGAAGGAGAAGCACCAACATCCTGGAAGAACGCTGTCATCGCTGTAATACCTAAAGATGGTACAGACCCATCAGATCCAGTTTCACATAGGTCCAACATAGACTCTAAACCATGATTTTGAAGTTTTTAGGCCGCAGTGGTTAGCATTGTCGCCTCACAGCAAGAGGTTCTCGGATTCAATTCTCGGCTGGAGCGTCTTCTATGTGGAGTCTGCATGTCCTCCCCTTGGTTGAGTGACATTTAAAGACATGTAGGTAGGTGTGTGCATGAATGGGTATGCCTTCTTTGAAGGTTGGGCATCAGGCTGGCACCTCGGCACTGTAAAAATCCACTGCCAATCATCACCGGCATTCTGCTGTGGCGATCCCTAACCAGGAAAAGCCAAAAGACATTAGTATGTCTATAATGGATAAAAAATGGCAAAGATTATGCCAAAATTGCTAGATATGGATCAATGTGGTTTTGTGGTGAAGGGGCTAACATTTGACAACAACGATGATCCAGAGGGAAGCAGAAAGTAAGAAAATACCACTGCTGCTGGTGGGTGTTGATGCAAAAAAGCATTCACTAGAGTAAGTTGGTATTTTACGAGTAGGGCAATGGATGCATTTGCATTATCTGACACAATAAGGTTAATTAGGAATACATACGAGGGATTGGATGAGGGATTGGATGGGAACATTTAAGTGGGAGGGTTCTTTTCTGTTAAGCTCTGTTGGAATAGAAGAACCAGGCAGGGGTGTCCTCTTTCCCTTTTATCTGCATTATATTTAGAACCCCTGGCAAAAGAAAACAAGGGACTCAGAAGTTCAAGGATACACTTAGCATGGTAATTAGGAAAAGATGGCTTTATTTGCAGATGATATTATTGTGTACCTGATAAAACCAGAAGGAGGATATATTGGTGGTGTGGAACATTCTGGGACAGTTTCAAGTCTTCAGAATACAAAATTAATAAAGATAAAACAAAGGCAAAAGTTGTAATCTATGTACCCACACATTCATATCAATGGGGACATGATAAAATTAAGTACTTAAGAGTATGGGTAGAAAAATATTCTGTTATGGCAGCTAAGGATATGTGGGAAGACACTAAAGATAATACAAAAACTAAGAAACCGGAAGCTCTCCTTTAAATCGGTATGGATAGCAAGATACAAGCAGTGAAAATGCGTTTAGTCTCATTAGTTTTATACACAGGTCAGGCATATTTTTATCAACCAGAGAAGTAGAGGATCACAAATTAATAAAACAATTGAACGATTTTATCTGAGAAAAGAGGGCAAGAGTCAAGTGGGATAAGTTGATCCTTCCAATAGAGCAAGGTGGTTTGGGATTACATGATTTGAAGGGGCATTTCTGAGCTATACAGTTAAGGCTGCTATGCATAGCCCAAGCAGAAAGCTATAATTCAAAGTGGAAAAGGATGATGAAAGGGGGGGGGGTGCTCAAGAAATAAGGAGACACTGATATTTTGGATGCAGATCCTTAACAGCAATAATCATACATACTATATTCATGAAGTAACGGAAAGTATTTTAAGAACTAAGTCAACACGGGAATGGAAAAAATAGAGATGACTGCAATTAGAGGTACAGAAAATAGGCAAGGGGGGCTGGAATTTTCGGAAGAAAACTGGCAAATGACCAAGGTACTGCAAACAAATAATTAGTGAAGTAAAGGTAATAAACTGGGAAGAGGCCAGAATACATTTGGATTGCAGGCTACAGACTGATATCAATATTTGATAGGGAAGCAAAGAGAAAAGAAAAAGGGGATGTTAAGTGCAAGACCAGCACTGGTACAGTTTTTAGTACAGAAGCTGCTGTTACAAAAGGGATAATCAGTAGGGGGTATAAAATATTGCATGACAACTATAAGAACCAGAAGAGGTTAGAAAGGATTGGGAAAGAGAGATTGGATAAGCAATTTAAAAAGAAACAATGGGAGGATATATATATATATATATATATATATATATATATATATATATATATATATTTTTTTTTTTTTTTTTTTTGCTGAAGTGTAATGAGTTGGCAGTCTAACAATTTCCTGCAGACTGTTAGAAATACAGGGTGGGCAAATTGGTTTGTTTGTGTCTTTCGGCTTTTCCCGGTTAGGGGTCGCCACAGCAGAACTCCGTTCCGCTAATGATTGGCAGTTGATTTTTACGTACCGGCTTGCCAGGCCTGACGCACAACCTTCAACGAAGGTATGCCCATTCACGCATGTCTCCACACAGAAGACGCTCTAGCTGAGAATCGAACCGGACAGCATCTTACTGTGAGGTGACAACGCTACCGCAGCACCACAACTGCTGCAACTAAGAAATTTTTTTTTTTTAGTTCTGATACTGTATCTAGGCAGTTCATTTCTGTAAGGCCTTGCCGAGTTTAACTTTGATGGTTACCATAGGTGTATACTAGGCTAATGGCCCTGGAGCCTCCATAAGCCTAGCCCATAAATGTTCCCTGGCATCATGCCGCCCGATGTTAGTTCCCAGTGCCTCTATCAAGTAGAGCCACTGCAGCGATCCCTGGTGTGATCTTACTACTTCTCATCCACTCAAGATTTCTCTTGAAGAGGGACAGTGATGTGCTCTGCTTGACAGGTATAGGAAGCCTATTCCAGAGCATGGACAGTCTCGAGGTTATGAACCTGTTTCCACCAACATGTTCTGCTGTTGTGGTAATGCGTTTGAGGTCTCTGGAGCTTGTAGTGCGGAGGGATTTGGATTTCTTTAGGCGTAGCATTTCTAACACAGCTGGGACATACATGGCTTTGTAAGTCAAGCAGAGATCGCCTTAGTAGACGATATGAGACAGACAGTAGCTGGAGTTTTTTGAGAATGTCAATTTAGGACATGTGTTTAAGGCCTAGGATCCTCTTTGTGAGGTACTTTTGTGGCCTTTCCAGCTGTTGCATGTGTCTAGTGAGGTACATGCCAAATGGGGCATTATGCTCTATGACTTGCCTAATGAGGGGAAGAACAGAGAAAGAGGAGGACCTCCTTCTTCTGGGATACAAAACCTTTGGTAATGAGATGTGCCACATAGGACTTTCTGACCACAGTGGCAATGTGGTCGTAAGAGTGGGTGCAGTCAACCTGTTATAACGCCTTCAGTGTTTAGTGGGCTCCCATCGATATGGTAACTAGTGGGAACCGAGTTTTTCCCAAAGGGGATGAAGACGCATTTTTTGGCATTAAGCTTAAGGCCATGGTTTCGATAACAGTCACTGATCTCAGTGGGGCCTTTCCGTAGGATGGCTACATCACCTGGGGAGTTAATAATGGCTCTCAACTTGCAGTCGTCTGCGAACTTGGTAAGCCAGAGTCCCTCCATGTTGGCCTGGACTTCTAAGAAATAGATGCCAAACAGGAGAGCCATGTAATGTTTGATTGAGAAAGACTGGGTAGATAATAAGTGATGTATAAAGCTTGCAGCTGTGAGTGTGTTAGTATGGTTTGTGATGTAAAATGCTTGCTACTAGGATTGTGTCAGTGTGGTTTGTTTTCAGTTATATAAATTTATGTATGATTGCCTAAGTAGTAAGTGATGGTTTAATAAAGATGTTTGTTATTTAAAAAAGGCAGGAATTGAATAATTTACATAATATTGTTTAGGTTATATGACATATAACAATATATGTGAAGTATAATGTTTAATTCAATAAAGGTGTTTAAAAAAATCTTTTTTTCCCAATCTAATAGCACTATTTTTTTTTAAAATCCTGTCAGGGTCAAACCAGATACATTAGGATAGTCAGTCAGTGGTATGGAGGGCTGTTAACTAATGAAACAAGTGATCCTTGCTGCCTTTTTTTTTTTTTTTAAGTCATGGAAGGATAAACCAGGCATTTTAAATCGGTCATGGGGACTTTTTACAGATGCAATGATTGGCCCTGCGGTTTTGTTGTTTAACTCTAGCTTTGCAGCCCTAAGGTGTACAAGATTTAAGTAAAACAGACTACAAGCTCTGACGGGTCTATATTAAATCAGCGAACGCTTAAAGCGAACGCTGATTGATCGAACTTATGTAAGCGAAAGCTTAAAATATCGAAGCAACAGAAACCCGAATTTTTTCCTAGGGAAAGAATTTGGTTGTCCGTTTGTTGCTTCGGTATTTTCAGTGCTATGGTGGAAAGTTACGGGTCGGGTTCAGGTAAGTGTGCGATTGTGTGAATGTGAGTGTTAGGGCGGGTTAGGGGAGTTAGGGCGCGGGTTAGGTATGTGTGCGATTGTGTGGACGTGAGGATTAGGTGGGTTAGGGAGAAGGTGAGGTGAGTGTGCGATAGTGACAGAAGTTAGGGTTTGGGTTAAGGTAAGTGGATAGTTAGTGTTGTGTGTATACAGTTTAGTGTAGGGTTAGGTGTCAGATTTTAGGTGTATGTGTGTGGATTGCTGTTTGTTTGGTGTGCTTGTGTTGTGTGCATGTGTTTTGGATCAGCGATTTTTTTCCCTAGGGGAAAAAAAAAAAAAAAAAAAAAAAAAAAAAAAAATCGCTGTTCTGACAGTTTGAGATTGCAAGCTTTCGCTTACATAAGTCCGATCAATCAGCATTCGCTTTTTTAAACGTTCGCTGATCTAATATAGACCCGCTCTGGCTACTGTTTATGGGAAAAATACATTTTTTTTCTATTTTTTTGTCCCAGCAGGGTCAAAACAGATACTGTTGGTGGGCCATGAAGATGAGGGCTGTGTGTGAAAGAAATGACTGGCCCTGTTTGCTGTTTCAACTTTGGCTTTGCAAGAATAATGTGTATTTGGGTGAGGTAATCTGGAATACAAGGTGTGACTACTGTTTTTGTGCACAGTGTGTGCAACAAATATAAACTTAATGTTACCACTGCTACCATTACTTTAATCCTGGCTGAGGAAATGCCGATACTATTTAGGTGGATACTGGATATGGTGACTGTGGACAAAATGATTGGCCTTGCTGTTTTGTTGCTATAACTCTAGCTTTGCAGGATAAGGTGTATTTGGGTGAAGTAAGATCGACTACAATCTGAGACAGGACTGTTTATGTGGAAAAAAAAAAACACTACTACAACCAAAATCTTCTTTTTTGTTTTTTAACCTGGCAGGGTCAAAGCAGAAATGTTTACAACAGTGGGATGCAGGCTGCATGTGAATACAATGACGGCCCTGCTGTTTACAATTGTAATTTTGGCTTTGGAAGACTAATGCGCATTTGGGGAAACAGGATGGAATACACGGTGTAACTGTTTGCGTGCATCAAAAATACATTAATGACATTATTATTAGTATCACTATATGTAAGGAAAACATGCTGGTGGACTACTTCATGTGTGCAATGTATGGCCAGTTATCTGTATGAAATGATAAGCACAGTCATTTCTGGCTCTGTAATATAGCTCTGCACCATTACAGTTATTCTTATCTCATCTGGCTGCTACCTGCAGCCCCTTGGTTTGATGTCACTAGCCATCTCAGAGTCTGTGACTATACCCCCAGCACAAAAAAACACTACAATAGCCACAGCCAACAAAAGAGAAGGAAGTATTCAGACAGACACACAGACACACAGAGACACAGAGACACAGAGACACAGAGACACAGAGACACAGAGACACAGAGACACAGAGACACAGAGACACAGAGACACAGACACACAGAGACACAGACACACAGAGACACAGACACACAGAGACACAGACACACACACAGACAGACACACACACAGACAGACACACACACAGACAGACACACACACACAGACAGACACACACACACAGACAGACACACACACACAGACAGACACACACACACAGACAGACACACACACACAGACAGACACACAGACAACAAAAGAGAAGGAAGTATTCAGACAGACACACAGACACAGCCAACAAAAGAGAAGGAAGTATTCAGACAGACACACACAGACACAATCTTGCAAAAGGGCAAAGAAAAAAGGCCCAAAGGGGCCAGGAGACAAAGTGGAAAACTATTAAAAATAAACAGATAAACGGTCATAATAAATGAAAAAGGCAATGATACAGTAAGCAAACAGAGAATTACAGTTTTTGAAATTACCACAATCTGCTGTCTTGGGCCATTTACATTCATGACACTGAGTAAAGCAACATTTGAGACAGAAATGGAACTATGGTGCATACTTTGAGGGGGAAGGGACCAAAAGTAGCCAGGGAAAGTTGCATGTCCCAAGTCATCCTAATGCCTGCACTCCTTAGTCTAGCTGTTACCATGATAAATGAACATCTTCACACCAGATCAACTGGCTTCCAATCATTTATCTTCCCCCTAACGGTGGGCATATTTTTTTCATCCACCTTAATTCATTCATTTCGGCTGTCCCAGTCCCCTAGTTCACCTCCAGGTCTATCTGTTCCTCCGTCCTCCCACGGATTTCTCAGAGTGTGCTGGGGCCAATGGACCTTAAGGTCATCCTTGGGGGTGGAGCAGTGCTAGCAACTGCTTCTGCTGCTGTGGGGATTATTATGGCCTATGCTTATTTCCCCTCTCCCCAACCCCTGCATTCAAACTACTCCTCTCTGTAGACCATGCCTCCTCTCAGGGATGGTCTTCAACAAATATCCTCAAACCCATCCCTCCCTCCCTGCCACCACCTCAGATGCCCAAGCCACTACCGGAACCTGGGTCATGTGGGTCTTATTTAGGACTTAATCCCTCTACACAACAGCATTGGCAGTAGACATCTTAAGAATGTGAGATACCATTCTTACAAATACAATCTTGAGTAACTGCAGTACAACACACTTCTAACTCTGAATTCAAATGGTACATAGCAAACTAAAAAAGTTATAGCTTCAGTAAACACCATCTCTCAAATTATGCAAGATGAACAAAGTCTATTATACCACTCTCAGCTTAAATCTAAAACTGTAATTTAAAAACATATGAACACATGCCTTATTTTTCAGTTTTTCCATTTCGTCATTGGAGGTGCAGATCGACATAGCCTCTGCCCATTCTAGCCTCTCTTGCGCAGTTCGCTCCACTAAACTATCAAATGTCTCAAAGTAAAGCCAGGCCAAGTCCTCTGCCAACTGTAGCTTCCCGCAAGCAATATGCCTCCACATGGGCCAAAAGAGCTTTGGATAACAGCCATCATCTGCTCTGGTACGCACATAAGCTGCTATCTTTCGCAAATAGTACATGCTGAACTTGGAAGGCGGTGGAATTGGTAAGGCACCCACAATAAATGGCTCAGACTTCACCCACAGGTTGACATCACTGGACTCCATTTCTAGTGAAACAAGATGGAAATCTGCATTAGTTTTATCAAGATCAGAAAAGACACTCATCATAAAAAAGCTTCACTCTTTATAGTATGGATTTCTACAACACATGAACTGGAATGCCAGCTGATCATCTGTTTCAACAGTTATTCCTCAATAAGAGATAAAAACTGCAAGAACATAAGCTATTCCAGCTTGAAACTGAATAAGCCAACAATACGTAGGAAAAGGAGTAAAACACTGCATAATTTTCTAAATCTAAATTTCTGTCTTGGGAACTTAAAAACAAGAGCTGCTACTTACTACTTGACTATTTCTAACACTTTCTAACTCAAGTCAAAAGACTACTGCTAGTGCCT
>NC_056750.1:342249507-342251556 GCF_019279795.1 Protopterus annectens
CATTTGGGAATTCAATAATGGCTCCCAGTTTGCAGTCATCTGTGAACTTTGTTAGCCAGAGTCCCTTAGTGTTGGACTGTACTTCAGAGAAGATGATGCCAAATAAGAGTGGTCCCAGGAGTGAACCCTAAGGTACTCTGCTTGTCACTTGTCTGGAGCTGGATTTGGAGTTGGCTACTTTTAAAGTGTGGGTTCTGTCAATAAGCCAGTTGGCAACCCATCGAGTGATGTAGGGATTTATGCCCAGCTTAGTAAGTTAATCTATGATTCCAGAGTGGGGGATGGTGCTGAAGGCCTTGGCGAGATCCAAATAGGCTGTGTGGAACGTCTTACCCTCATCCATGGCTCTGGAGACTGATTCGAAGAAGTCAATCAGGTTCAGGAGACACAATCGGCCCTTCATGAAACCAAACTGGGTGGGGTCCAGTGTTTGAAGGTTGCCAATGTCTTTGTTTGCAAGTTCCATGATAATACATTCCATGGCCTTGCAGATCTGGCTCGTCAGACTGATGGGACGGTAGTTCCCAGGATCCAAGGTGGATCCCCCCCCTTGTGGAGTGGGATAACTGTAGCTGTGCGCCACTCAATGGGCACGAAGCCTGAGGTGAGGCAATGATTAAACATGACATTTAGATGAGGTGCCAGTTCATTTTGTAGTTCATACAGTACACAGACCGGGATGTCATCTGGTCCCACGGATGCTGTATTCTTAGCTTTGGAGAGTGCAGTTTTAACCCGTGTAGCCGTGATTACCAGAATTTGGCAATCATTCTGTACTGAAATGTGCCCTTTAGGGGATGAGAGGTGGGTGAAGCCGGCACTGAATCAATCTGCCAGAATATTGGCAATGTCCTTGGGATCAGTATATTTAATGCCATTCTGTTGTAGCTCAGAGCAGATCTGAGTATTGCCATTTAGATTCCTGACATAGCTATAGAATGCCTTGTGGTTGTATTTGGAATCTTTGGCAATTTTATTTTCGTAACTAGCTTTGGAGGATTTTATGAGGGATCTCAACTTCTTACCGAGGCTGGTAAGGGAGTTTTTTGCATGCTGGGATTTTCCTCTTTTCTGCAACAGTTTCTTCCTTTCTGTTGTATAGTTTGTTTATGACAAGGGACGACCAGATTGGCTTCCTTTTTTAGGAGGAGAGCATCTTGGTTCTATTTGGGATGGCACAATTCATGCATGAGTGGATGTGCTCGTACAGTGCTTTAGTGTAGGATTCGTCAGTCGAACTTTCAGTTCCCGTCTGCATGGGAGTCATGAAGTTTGTCACTTCTGACTTGAGCAGCATGAAGTTGGCCTTGGAGAAGTTTTTTAAAGGATGTTAACTTACTGGGGGGTGAGGGAGGAATGTGGATGTCAAAAGTGATAAGATTATGGTCAGACCTAACCAACAAGAGGGTGACCACTGGTGTGGAGCATCGATTTCCCATGTTGGTAGAGCCCTTGGTAGGACTATGGATTAGTGGATCCACGGCGTTGGAATTTATAAATTCCAAGACCCACTGGGCAAAGGTATTGGTACACGAGTGGTTTTCCCAGGGTAGTTGAAATCACTCAGTATTGGGGTGTTTGGTTGTATCTTAATATTTTCCAGTATGTTTAGAAAGGCGTAGTGAGAATCTTCGGGCATGGTGGGGAAGCTACAATTTGGATTGCAGTCTTAGCTAGTGTTAGATGTACCTGGATAATTTCGGACACTGTGTTGGGCAACTAGACTAGAGTTGTGAATATCCTTGGGGAATATGTACACTCCTCCACCTTTAGTGTTTCAGTCCTGGTTTGGTGGCCAAAAAATGTGGTAAGAGTTGTAGCCTGGTATTGCAGGAGTGCTCTCTGGAGCCTTGTGTGACGCCCGTGCCTTGCCCCAGCAATAAAGGAGCCCCAATCCTCACCATTAACACCAGTGCGGGATGTCTCATATAGGAGGAAAGGATAACAAATACACACAGTAAAGTGCAATTTCCCTTAAGAGCACATAGAGATCACAGTCAGTCTGGGGCTGGTTGCTCCCTTGCTCTCCAGGTCCTCCTCAATAAAAGA
>NC_056750.1:342257056-342312056 GCF_019279795.1 Protopterus annectens
ATACCCACACCTCCAGGTTGGTGGCACAGCACGAAGCATCAGAGACTATCCATGTGCAACTAACAGTGGGTAAAACTGCCTTCCAGTTTACAGCCTGCTACAGACCACCTTCCCAAACCCAGGAACCCCACTCGGCCTTCCTGAGAACACTGGAGAGACCTTCATATTTTCCAAACACCATTATATTGGGCGACTTCAACTACCCAAATATAGACTGGGAGCATTACTCCAGCTCCAACACCCTAGCCCAAAGGTTAATAGAATTTATAAACTCAAATGCTATGGAACAACTTGTTACCACTCCCACAAGAGGGGAAAACATACTGGACCTGATCATCACCAACATGGGGACTTTATGCTCCAGACCAGAAGTGTATCCGTCACTGCTAAGATCAGACCATAAACTAATCTCACTGGATATTCACATCCCGACCCCACCCCCTGCCCAGAAAACCACAGTGAAAAACTTCTCTAAAGCAAATTTCACACTCCTCAAAACCGAGGTGGAATCCTTCAAAGCCCCCGGGCCTGTGGAAAATATGTCCCAGACCGCAGAATCCTTTATAAACGCATTCTATGAACACCTTCAGGAATGCATGGATCATGCAATCCCAAATAAAACCAAGACCCAATCCTCCAAAGGCAGACGTCCTGTCTGGTGGACCCCAGCCATTACTAAACTATACAATAGAAGGAGGAAGCTACTACATGACAGAGCAAAATCCCAAAAAGGGAAGGCATCTCTGATCAGTATTAGCAAAAACCTACAGGCACTCATAAAATCGTCTAAGGCCAGCTTCGAGAGAAAAATTGCACAGGACACTAAGGATAATCACAAGGCTTTCTTTAGTTATGTTAGGAACCTGGGTGGGAATTCCCAGATATGCTCAGAATTAGTCCAAAATGACAAAAAATACACCGAACCCACAGACATTGCCAACATCCTAGCTGACAGGTTCAGCGCAAACTTCTCCGCCCCCCCCACCAAAAGGGCAAATTTCTATCCCAGCAGAGTGCTGCCCCCCTGACATCTCAGATGCTCAGGTAAGAGCCGCCCTCTCCAAAGCAAAAAACACAGCATCAATGGGACCAGACGGTGTCCCGGGCTGCATCCTACATGAACTCCAAGAAGAGCCAAACCCAAACATAAAACTACTGTTCAATCTCAGCCTTACTACAGGATATGTACCCAAAGAGTGGCGTACAGCAACAGTGGTCCCTCTCCACAAAGGTGGTGCCTCAACGGATCCTGGAAACTACCGCCCCATAAGCCTGAGTAGCTTGGTCTGCAAAGCTATGGAAAGGATCATCATGGACCTCATAAAGATACTGGGGACCTACAGACACTGGATCCTACCCAGTTTGGCTTTGTTAAGGGCAGATCCTGCCTCTTAAACCTGGTCGATTTCTTTGAAACAGTCACCAAGGCCATTGACGAGGGGAAGGTGGTCCACACAGCCTACCTGGACCTCGCAAAAGCCTTCGATACAATAGAGAAGCTCACCAGCTTAAATATAAACCCCTATGTCACTAGATGGGTTGCAAACTGGCTCAAGGACAGAACCTACATGGTTAGAATTGCTGGAGCCATGTCAGACTCCAAACCAGTTACAAGTGGCGTCCCACAAGGCTCAGTCCTGGGACCTCTCTTGTTCGGTATATATTTCTCGGAGGTACAGGCCAACACGGAAGGACTGTGGCTGACCAAGTTCGCAGATGACTGCAAACTGGGCGCCATAACAGACTCTCCAGCTGACACAAGCATCCTCTAAAAGGGCTTCATAGAAACAGACAACTGGTGCCAGAGCCATAGCCTCAAGCTAAATGCCAAAAAGTGTACAGTCATCCCCTTTGGCAAAAACAAAGTGCCCACAAATTACCACATAGGTGGTAATCCATTAAGTACAGAAGAAGTCATTAGGGACCCGGGGACCCAAGTTGATAGCAATCTCTCATTTGGCAACCACGTGGCCAAAGTGGTTAGAAAAACATTTTATATAGCCCACCTAATCATGACGGGATTCACATCTAGATCAGGGGAGGTCATCGTGCCTCTTTACTCATCCCTCATCAGGCCCATAATTGAGTACAATGCCCCTTTTGGGATGTACCTTACCAGACACCTGCAGCAACTGGAAAGACCCCAAAAGTACCTCACCAAGAGGATCAAAGGGCTCAAACAGATGCCATATGCTGCCCGGTTAAAGAAACTCCAGCTCTACTCAGTGGCATACCGCCTGTTCAGAGGCGAACTGTGCCTGACGTATAAAGCCATGTCCAACCCGGAATTAATGGACATACTGCACCTCAGAAAATCCAAATCCCATCGAGCTACGCACTTGAGAGACTTGAACCTCAGCACTGAAATAAATAGGACATGCTGGAGGGACAGATTCATAACCCAGAGGCTCCCTTCACTCTGGAATAAAATTCCAGTCCAGGTTAGGCAGAGTCCCTCATTGACTCTCTTCAAGAGGAATCTTGATGAGTGGATGGGAGATTGTAGGTTTATCCTGGGTATCACTTCTGTGTCACTGTTAGACAGAGGCACAACATACTAACCTCGAAAAAGGGCATAGCAAAATTCATGTAAAATGGGTGGCAAAAGCCAAACACACTCTGGTTAGGCTTATAAATGCCCTAGGGCAGATAGCCTACTATGAACCTATGAACCCATGAAGTACATGTATGTCATTAGCAGATATTTTGAGTGTTAAATTCTGCATTCAGAATTATACATTTCAGTATGTCACGACTCGACTCCATAAGTTTTCATATGCCCACCTGTAACAATTAAAAGTTTTAAACAGCTATCCAGTATTTTTTTCATTTTTAAGCAGGGGTCTGGCTCAGCTATTTTGTACTTCTCATATGCATTACTGTCCTTTGATGCATCTCAATTAAAAACAACTGCAGGTTCTGTATAGCTTCTTATAACAGTACAACAATGCTGAAAACAGCTGTCCTCAGAACAGGAATAGCACAGCAATAAAGGAGTTGCTGCTGGGCAGTCCGCAAGCAAACATTTCTACTATCAAATGTACTTGACTCACCCGCTGCATTCATGAATTCTGTTGTGCTTTTGCTACTTACACCTACAGTGGACATAAGAAGTGTACACACCCCTGTTAAAATGCCAGGTTTTTGTGATATAAAAAACTGAGACCACAATAAATCATTTGAAAACTTTTCCCACCTTTAATGTGACCTATAACCTGTACAATTCAGCTGAAAAAACAAACAAACAAATCTGTTAGGGGGAAAAAATATAAAAAATAAAAGTACACACCTGCCATCAATTAAAGAGACTGATTAACAAAAATAAAGTCCAGCTGTCCTAGTAGGATTTTCCTGACATTTACTCAGTAGCCTGCTGCAGCAAAAGCCATGGTTCGCAGAGAGCTTACAAAGCATCAAAGGAATCTCATTGTTGAAAGGTATCAAATCAGGAGAAGGGTACAAAAAAATTTCCACAGCATCGATATTCCATGGAACACAGTTAAGACAGTCATCAAAAAGTGGAGAAAATATGGGACAGTGACTTTGCAAAGAACTGGACAGCCCTCCAAAATTGATGAAAAGACCAGATGAAAACTGGTCAGGGAGGCTGCCAAGAGACCTAAAGCAACACTGAAGGAGCTGAAGGAATTTCTCTCATGTACTGGTTGTGTACTACATGTGACAACAATCTCCCATGTTCTCCATATGTCTGGACTATGGGGTAGGGTTGCAAGATGGAAACCTTTTGTTACACAGAAAAACATCCAGGCCCAGCTAAAATTTGCAAATCACGTCTCCCAAAAACGTGGGAAAATGTGTTGTAGTCTGATGAGACCAAGGTCGAACTTTTTGTCCACAATTCCAAAAGGTACATTTGGCGCAAAAACAACACCTCACATCACCAAAAGAATACCATCCCCACAGTGAAGCATGGTGGTAGCAGTATCGTGCTTTGGAGTTGCTTTTCTTCAGCTGGAACTGGGGCTTTAGTCAAGATGGAGGGAATTCTTAACAGTTCCAAATACCAATCACTTTTGACCCAAAACCTTCAGGCGTCTGTTAGAAAGCTGAAGATTAAGAGGAATTTCACCTTTCAACACGACAATGACCCCAAGCATACATCTAAACCAACAAAAGAATGGCTTCACCAGAAGAAAAAAAGAAGTTACGTACTTATCATAATGTTCCATGTGAGTTGTTCATCTCGCCTTCATTCTTACACATGGGTTCAGAGCAGAGAGTCAGCTGCTTTCACAAGCTCGAGGTTTTAGAGTAGCTCGAGGCCAAGTCCCTATCCCATTATTCTCTCTGTCTCACCTCAGATCTAGTTTGCTGATCCCAACATGTATAACATAACACAAACAGTACTCCAAATGGAGTAAGAAATCCTAGAACAAGACCCACCAGACCACAAAGTCTTACTAGTTCTTTGAGAAGCCTGGAGGGGGAAAGCGGGTCGGAATGTATGAATGAAGGTGAGATGAACAACTCATATGGAACGTTATGGTAAGTACATAACTTCTTTATGTGAAGTTGTTCAATCTCGCCGTTCATTCTTACACATGGGTAGCGTCCCAAGCACCCTTCATCCTGGGTGGTTCACAAGAGTATATTCCTGAGGACAGTGGAACCAAAGGAAGCCCTGTCCCTGGAGGCCCCATCTACTCTGTAATGCATGCTGAAGGTATGAGGCTTAGACCAAGTGGCAGTTGCACATATAGTGCCCAAAGGCAGCCTAGCCACATAAGCTGAGGAAGTAGAAACAGCCCAAGTGGAATGCGCTTTCACACTATGTCCCAATGGTTGATTCACTGAGGAATATGTGAATTTTATGCAATCAGTTAACCACTTGGAAAGAGTACCTTTGGATACTGGTAGCCATTTCTTGGTGTCAGCATGAAAAACAAAAAAGTTGTTCTGATTTCCTAAATTCTTTTGTTCTGTCCAAATAGAATCTTAATTGCCTGTGAACATCAAGTTTATGCAACGTATTCTCCAACTTGTTAGAATGGTTACTGAAGAAAGTTGGGAGTTCAATAGTTTTATTCAGGTTAGCTTCCGAACATACCTTTGGAAGGAAGGAAGGGTTAATTCCTCAGTGACAATCTGTTGGGGTGGAAACACTAAATATGGGGGGTTGATAGATAGGGCCTGAAGCTCAGACACTCTACGTGCTGAAGAAATGGCTACCAAGAAGATAGTTTTCCAAGAAAGAAATTTTAATTGGCAGGATGATGCAGTCTCAAAAGGAGGAAGAATAATCCGTGATAACACAAAAAATTCAGATTCCAGGGAGTAAAAGGTTGTCTAACTGGCGGTCTAAGATGTATGGTACCTTTTAAGAAGGCCCTACATAATCTGTGAGACATTAGTTAGAACCTTCAGATCCGAGGTGAAAATTCAAAATTGCAGTCAACTGAACTCATATGGTGGCAGCACCTTCATTAAAAAGCTTAGTCAAGAATTCTAAAATGCTAGCAATTGGGGTGACATATGGATCAATATTATTTTGCGAAGCCCAAAAATCAAATCACTTCCATTTGCTGGCGTAAAACTTTCTAGTGGAAGCTTTATGAGAGGATACAAGGATATGCTGTACCTCAGGGGAGAAATCGTGTGACCTGGCTAAGTTGGAAATTGGAGCAGCCAAGCTGTCAGTCTGAGGGAATGAAGAGAAGGATGAAGAGCCCCTGACGAATGAGTCAGTAGATCTGGAACTGGGTCCAGAATCTAAGGTTCCTCTAGTTGGTAGAGTTGAAGGAAGGGGAACCAAATCTGTAGAGGCCAAATCGGGGCTATTAAAATTACAGTCTTCCCCAGGGATTTGCCTTTCTGCAAGATTTTTGGAATCAGGGGAATTGGTGGAAAGGCACACAGGAGTCCCAGGGCCCAATCGTGTAAGAGCGAATCCCTTGGGCTGTCCCCTTGTGGGGGATTCAGGGCAAAGTAGCTTCTGCATTTGGCATTCATAGGGGATGCAAACAGGTAGCAGCAAGGCTGGCCCCATCTGCGGAAAATCATCTCTGCAACTTCATCTTTGAGGGACCACTCGTGTGGCATCAGAATGTCTCTGCTCACCTTTTCTGCTTTCATGCTGAATTTCCCCGGGATGTGTGTTGCTATCAGAAAGTGCCCGGTGGATCCCGCCCACTGCCAAATTCTCAGGGCCTCTCGACAGAAGGGGTAAGACTTGGTTCCCCCTTTCTTGTTGATATACCAAACCACTGACATGTCGGTCTGGATCGCAATCATCCCCAGAGGTAGAGAGTCGTGGAAACACTGCAACACCAAAAGTACCACTCTCAACTCCAGGACATTGATGTGCAACTGTGACGGTCTCTGACCAGATGCCTTGGGCCTTTCTTCCCTGAAAAAGATCCCCCCCCCCCACCAATCAGGGAAGCATCCGTGGTCACCGTGGCTGATGGCGGAGGTAGAACAAATGGGCGACCTACTGTTACATGATGGCTGGTCAGCCACCATTGAAGATCCCTTCTGCATGAATCTGTAATGATGATCAAGAATGACATCAGAAGCTGCTGGTAAGACCACTGGGTAAAGAGTAACCATTGAAGAATTCTTGTGCATACACCCCAAAGGAACTGCTATGAGCGTTGCTGCCATAGTACCTAGTAGTTTCAACACTTGAGATGTTGGTGGTACTTTGCTCGTCAGAATATCCGATACCTGTTGTCAGAGGGTGACTATTCTGTCCATTGGCAATTTTACCATGGTGGTGGTGGTGTCCAAGTCTTCTCAGATAAAGGAGATACGCTGCGATGGTGACAACGCAGACTTGTCGAAATTTACAGTTTTTCCTAACTGAGAACACAGACTGAGGGTGTGATCCCTGGATTGACGTAGTTGATGTCTGGAGGTGGCGGTGAGGTGCCAGTTGTCCAGATACGGAAACACTCTGAATCCTAGATGCCTCAGGTGAGCCATAACCACTGCCATGCATTTGGTAAAAACTCTGGGGGCTGTTGCAAGACCAAAGGGCAGTGCTTGGAACTGATGGTGACTGGCTCCCAGCCAAAAACACAAGTGATCTCTGGATAATCTGGCCATTTTGATGTGATAATACGCATCCTTGAGATCTATAGAGCACATCCAATCGCCTGCTCCTAGAAACAGAAGAATCGATTGAAGTGTGACCATCCAGAACTTCTTCTTTACAAAGGTGTTGAGTCTGCTGAGGTCCAAGATGGGCCTCCAGTCCCCTGTCTTCTTTGGAGAGTCATCCAACCAGTCCCAGCAGACCAGATAGGATCCGGAACCACTGGTTGGATGACTCTCGCTTCCTGCAGCCTTTGAATTTCTATGGCTGCTTGATCCCTGAGAATGAGTGGAACATCTGGGATTTTCCTTTGTACAGGTGGGGGTTTTGAGAATGGAATGACATAACCTCTGGTAACAATTCTTTGTACCAAAGAATCTTTTGTAATGTCTAGCCAGGCATCTGGATACAAAGACAAGAGACTCCCGACTGCCTCCAGAGTAGGACAGTCGGGCCTCCTTTCAGGAGCGCTGGTAGGGCTTGCCAAAGAACTGATCCCTGTCACCCTGGTTTTGCATACCCCCTCTGCCGCCTGGACGGCGTCTTCCATTATTACCCCCTCTTCTGCCACTGGAGGGGGGATCACTGTGCGTGTTCTGAAAAGCTCCTTGGGACTTCCGGAACCACATTTTTCCTCCCTTTTGCCCTTTGAGGTATGGTCTAGTAGGAGTGGAAAAACAGACTCCTACGGCAGACAGAGTCTTTCCATCTTGCTCACACCTAGTTAGGGTTTCCTTGACTTTAGGCCTGAAAAGGAACAAGCCATCAAATGGGGTTTTAATGAAGAAAGACTTGAAGGCTTCCGCAAAGGAGCATAAGCGCATCCAGGAATGTCTCCTAAGCGCTATTGCTGAACCCGCTGCTCAACCCGAACCATCGACTGCATAAGTAATGAGCCGCATGGATGACTTGACTATGGAATTATGGGTATTGAGCTGGCCTGTCACCGTATCAGGAACGCCATCAGCTCTACTACCCTGTAGAATATCTCCAAGCTCTTTTAGGAGATCTCTTTGAAGACTGGTAAAATGTGTCAACTAGTTGAGCGATCGCATAGCAAAATTCGCTGAACTAAAGATGCGTTTCCCATACCTGTCCATAATCCTGGAATCTCTATTAGGAGGGTGGACAGTAGAAGAGGTTTCAGACATCTCTTTCTTGGTGGCCGCCGCCACCACCATGGCATCAACTGCCACTCCCTTGGTAAGGAACATTTTGTCTTGGGGTGATGTAATAAATTTGTTGGGCCTCTGAGGGACAGGTTCCACAGCATCAGGAGACTCCCACACCCTTCGAGCAACCAACTCCATTAGTTCATCGAAGGGTGGAGTCACCCAGGAGGTGGAAGGTTGAGACCCAAAGGCCTTCAGGGGCACAAATTCATCATCAGTAGGGCAAATGGACTGCCAGTCACTCCTCTGCTTAAGGACTTCAAGGATAATGAGCAAAGGAGGTATCCTCTGAAGGGGACTGTGGGGACCCTTCTGACTCCTCTAAATTAATGTCTGATGTGATGGATTCCTGTGGGAAGTCTAAATGCCTCCTCTTGCAAAGCTTCTTCCTGGGAACCTCATCAGTGGGAGCTTCTGGTGAGGTCTCAGTAGAACATGGGTCACCCAATGTGGCTACCTGAGGCTCTGGGTCTCGACGCTTTACAAGGACCTGTGATGTAGAGGTAGAAAGCGGCACTTTAGGGAGGAGGAGGAAGGCCCTGATGATGTAGGAGTCTTGGAAGACATAACCCTCAAGTAAGTAAAATAAACACCGCTGAGATAAAGTGAAGCTTATAAACCAGCAAAATATCCAAAAAGAAAAAACAGCTTCACAGCACCAAGTGTTAAAAGTTTTAATATGAATACTCCAATATTCCAGAACAAAACTTTCGGACAAAGTCCTTCATCAGTGTTACAAAGTTCTTTTCCATATACATTATTTTTATCATCCTAAAGTAATCACATGACACAACCTAACCTATCATAGAAATACTTTAAGAAACATTAAGATTTAAAGACACATCTATTAATTAATTTCTATTAGATAAAATAAAATAGAACAATAACTACTATTTCATTGCTATCAAAATTTTATACATTGCTGTTTATATTTCAGAATTGGTTTGTTAGAAACTTGTTTATTAATTCCAAGTGGAGAATCCACATGAAGTTGAATAATCCACTCATATTCCTTCTTTTCCAACTTAGTATTAATATCTCCTCCTCTTAGACGTAGCTCCAAAACATGTATAACCCTAAATACAAAACGATGTGCCGGTCCTTCCTCATTTATATGTTTAGCTAATGCATGTGTTAACACACCCCTTCTAATATCTGATTTATGGTCAATAATTCGATTTTTAAGTTTGAGTAGATTTACCTACACAGAATGCCATACACAACGTGCATGTAGCTACATAAACTATTAAGGATGTATTGCATGTTGCCCAGCATCTGAGGTAAAACTTTTTCTTGCTTATCGGATGAATAAAAGTGTTAGATGAACATTTGTCAGGGCAACATGAACAATTAAAACAAGAGAATGCATCTTTCTTATTCGAAATTACTGTTGTCTTTTTATTTAACAAAAAATCTTTTATAGCACAAACGTTGTTTAAAGTTACAACAATACTTGTATGTAAATATGGGAGTTTCAGGAATTATATCACTTAAACCAGGTAGAGCTCTTAATATGCCCCAATTTCTTCTTATAATATCCTCCGTTGGCTTCCTACTCCTCCTATATGTCATGGTACATCTCAGACATCCAGATATATTATTATCCCGTTTTCTATTGGGTCTATAACCATCATTTGAAAAGTAGGGCTTAACTTCATTTCCTCTCTGATTCATCACATCTTCTCTAAGACTAGATAGTCGAGTCATATCATATCCTCTCTCATTAAACTCTTTAGTCATCTCCTTCATCTGCTCAATACACATGTTGTCATCAGTATTAAGTCTATTGACTCTCATGTACTGACTTTTTATGATACCTTTAAAGATGTGCCCAGCATGCATACTCTCTTTATGTAAATATTTGTTAGTGTGCACATCTTTCTTATATATACTTGTGGTTATATGTTGCCCTTCCAGTTGAATTCCAACGTCCAAATAGTTGATATCTATCCTTCAGCATTTCATTTCAAAAGCCAAAAAAGTAATAGTTTGGTTCAAAAAGCTCACAAAATTATTAAGTCCTCATTACCATGCCATACAATGAAGACATCATCCACAAAACGTTTATAAAAGAGGATGTTAGATTTATATATAGTTTGACTGTCATTAAAAATGAATTCTTCCTCCCAATTGCCAAGAGTCAAGTTAGCATATGCGTTAGCCACTGGACTACCCTTAGCTACACCCAGTTGTTGATGGTAAATTTGTTTATTAAAGAGAAATATAGTATTCTCAAGAGTTATTTCCAGTAGTTCACAAAAAGTTTCAACCTGCCTACCTGTGAAATTACCATATTTACATAACGTCTGTCTTACACTATTTACTCCATATTCATTAGGAATACAAGTGAAAAGAGACTTTATGCCCAGAGTAACAAGAAGAATATCCATTTCAATATTCGTTTCATACCATTGACATAAGTTTAGAAAGTGACCAGTATCCTTAATGAAGCTTTGCACAAAGCAGAGAAAGTCCTTAAAGACATCCTGCAAATAGGCTGAAATGGGTTCCGTAATCCACCCTCTACCTGAGACAATTGGTCTCATCGAGGGCTGTAACAAAGACTTATGAATTTTGGGTAGT
Organism: Protopterus annectens; assembly: GCF_019279795.1. NCBI lineage: Eukaryota > Metazoa > Chordata > Ceratodontiformes > Protopteridae > Protopterus > Protopterus annectens. The sequence goes on from NC_056750.1 coordinate 342,267,869, forward strand.
CCATATAAAACTGGGATGGTGGGACTAGGTACTGTTAGAAAGTTGAAAGTATCTAATGTTATATAGTTATTAATTTGTAGGTCATAACTATTGATATTAACTTTAATAATAAGTTTCCCAACATCAACATTGTGTATAGGTTTAAATGTGTGTGCATCTATTAGTAATTCTCCTATACCATCAATATAATTAGCTAAATTCAGAATCACTATACAGCCACCTTTATCAGCTTCCTTAATTATAATACTTTTGTTAGACGGCAAATCATGCAAGACTTGAAATTCGTCAGACAAATTGTACATTTTCATGAAAGACACAGTGGGCTCCGACCCAGAGGAAGGAGCCAAGCTCATCCGTGCCGAATCTCTGAGGGGAAAGATCAGAACCGACCCATCGGTTTGACTCTCCCCACCCAGAGCTGACCAGAGAGTGTCGGCTCCCAGACTCCTCGAATGGCACCGAAGTATTCTGAGTTGACTGAGCTGATGGCACTGGAACAGGCCTCTGCTCCAAAGGTTCCACAATCATCACTTCCACCACCCCCGGCTCCGAAGGCCTGGCTCGGCGGAGTAGACACAGCAGGTATAACAGTCTTCAGCTCAGAAATCGGTTGGGTCGAAGCCGCTAGTGCCGGATTCTCGAGAAGCCTCTGCACCACTCTGTCCACATCCACATCTGAGAGGTTTCTCGAAGTAGAAGGTATCAAAGAAGCCACCGACTGCAAAATGGGTGACTTTAAAGTTTCGTAGACCGGCTCCAAAACCAGGGACCGGCTCTGAAAAACAAGCTCGGTGCTTAGCTCCAAAGACTGCGAAACCAGCGACCACACCTTCTCAGCAAGGCTTGGCTCCAATGAAGCTTTTGAAGATTTCGAACCCTTCGACAACTCTGAAGTCTCATCAGCCTTGTCCAACGATTCCTGGAAATCTGGTTTCAGCAAACCCCTGTCTACCAGTTTTCTCCTGCATTCCAGTAATACCCTGCTGCTAAAGGAGTAGCAAATGGAGCAGTCCTCCTTCAGATGGACTGCCCCCAAACAGTACACACAGCTGACATGCAGATCAGTTATAGACATTTTCTGCCCACACTTAAGGCATTTCTTTAATCCAGACTTTTTCTTTATGATCAACAATATCAGATACAAACAGTATATCACTCAGTCTGAAAAAAACAAAAATTTATATATATATATATATATATATATATATATATATATATATATATATTAAAAAACTAACTAAAGGCAAACCACACTAGAAAAAATAGACCAATCTAATATTGGACTAGCTAACAACACACACACAGCAAAATACTAAAGCTGTAAAATCTACACGCTAATATATATATTCAAAATATAACTATAAAGATTTAAATTTTTTAACGTTCTTAAAACTTTTCCAACTTTTTATACAGCAGGACAGGGGATAAACAAAAATGCGGCCAAGGCGGCCTAAGAGCAGCCGCTCTATACAGATGAAAACTTATCAAAATCAGTAAGGACAGAGTCTGAACAAAAAACTAAGGTTAACTAGCCACAAACACACTGTTTATCCAAAGGATAACTATCCAATAATTAAGTAAAAGTAAGAAATACTAGCCCGTGCTCTCTCTCGACCTCCGATCTGTTGCAGCGGCAAGCTAGATCTGAGGTGAAACAGACAGCATCATGGGATAGGGACTTGGCCTCAAGCTACACTAAAACCTCGTGCTTGTGAAAACAGTTGACTTGGAGTAGAGGGATCGGCTCCAAACCCAGGTGTAAGAATGAACGGCGAGATTGAACAACTTCACATTTAAAGTTTTGGAATGGCTCCGCCAGAACCCAGACCCAAATCCAATAGAAAATTTGTGGGATGAGCTGAAGAGGGCTGTGCACATGAAATACCCTCGCAATCTGACAGATTTGGAGTGCTTTTGCAAGAATGGGTGGGCAAATATTGCCAAGTCAAGATGTGCCATACTGATAGACTCCTACACAAGAATGAATGCTGTAATTAAATCAAGAGGTGCTTCAACAAAGTATTAGTTTAAGGGTGTGCACACTTATGCAACAGGCTTATTGTATGTTTTTTATATATTTTTTTCCCCTAACAGATTTTTTTTCAATTGAATTGTACAGGTTATAGCTCACATCAAAGGTGGGAAAAGTTTTGAAATACTTCATTGTGGTCTCATTTTTATTATATCAAAAAAACCTGGCATTTTAACAAGGGTGTGTACACTTTTTATATCCACATTACATACAATATCCCAGCTTCATTCTTTTTGAGTCATTCTCCCTGGAAGTAACTGCCTGCCTTGATGCACAGCTGCTGCTGACTTGGCTCTTCCAATTTAAAAGTTATCTAAAGCTCAATATACAAATGGTACACCAAACTAACTCTGTGACAAATATGCACTATACGCATAGATTTCCATGGCATTCTTGACATTTAATACAGGTAAGAAAGGGGACTAAAAATTTTTACTTACACTAGAAGTTTTTTTTTTTTGTTAATGCTGCAAATTTTCTTTAAACCTCTGTGGTATCTGTACATTCATCACTTAACACTGGGTAAATAATTCCTGGCAGTATTTTAAACAAAGACACTTGAACACAAGCATGATGTAGTACCTTTTACTGACCAAAACAAAATTAAGTGCAAGAATTCTCTCCAAAAGTATGCATGCATAATTCCCCAATATACTAAAATCCTTCTGCGAGGAAGTATACATCCTAATCCTGGACCCACCTATCACAATGAACACAAAAATATTTCTCTCCCACATACTTTTCTAACCCAGCAACAGCCAATCCTCAACCCTGGTGATCTAATTTTTGCTCCAATAAATGTAAAAATAAATACAACTACTGAACTACATGCCTGGATTACCCAACATAAGCCTGAAGTCCTCCCTGTAACTGAAACTTGGCTTAAACACACAATAAAAAAGACTCCAACGTTATACCTCCTGGCTGTATTATCCGTAATGACCATATAAAGAGAAAAAAGGTGGTGGTACTGCTTTAATATTTCACCAAAACTTACCACATTTCCCCCTTACAGCAAACCAAAACCAAAATTCAGTCCATCAGAACTTCTTATGGCTTTCCTCAAAATAAACAATTATAAACAGATATGTATTACTGTTCTTTATATCCCTCCTGGTGACAACAGCTATACTTGAAGATATCTTATATTGGATATCCATAAAATTTCCACAAGAAAAAAATACTACTAGGTGATGTGAATGTCATTTGGTTGGACAAACTAACTCCCATATAGCTCGCATGAACTTGTATGGTTTCACACAACATCAATCTATCGATTAGACTGAATCCTAGTATTAGACCCTAGCAAATACTCCACCATGAGTAGAATGTCAGACTCTCCCAGTGATAATCTCCCAATCCATACTACTAGACGCTTTAACAACGTATTTATAAAAAGACTAACTTTTCCAAATTTAACCCAGAAATGCTCATTACTACACTACTGTTGATTAACTGGAACTTCCTAAAAATCTCCTTAGACATGCTGTAATTGAATTCAATACAACTTTTCTAAATATCCTAAATAAACTTGCACCTCCAAGAAGGAATAGACTTAAAACAAATAATGTAGTTTGGCTATCCAAAAAGAGAACAGTGCCAATGCAGGATAGAGAAAAAGTATGGAAAGGAGAGCAAAAATATAAAATGCCTCAATATCTTAAAAACTTCAGAATGTTTCACAATTGTACTGTTTGGCATTCCTACTGCCAGGCCTAATGTATGCCGCTCTCATCCTCAATAACCTTCAAGCCACATTAATCTCACAACTAGAACAAACTTATAATAGTTTCATAGGTAGGTACTAGGCTATTGGCCCTAGGGCCTATATAAGCCTACCCAAAAGGTACCCTGGCTTTGCCACCCAAGAAAATTATTTTCCTGTGCCACTGTCGAGCAGAGTCACAGAAGTGATCCCCGGGGTGAATTTCCTATCTCCCATCCAATCATCAAGATTTTTCTTGAAGAGTGCTAATGAGGAGCTTGCTTTCATATAGACAGGTAGTTTGTTCCAGAGTATGGGAAGTCTCTGGGACAGGAATCTATCCCTCCAGCATGGTCTGTTTATTGTGGTGACAAGGTTTAGGTCCCTAGAGCGTGTAGCTCGTAGGGATTGGGATTTCTTTAAGTGGAGTATGTCTAAAAGCTCTGGGTTTGACATAGCTTTGTGTATTAGGCAGAGATCACTAGGCTTTCAACAAACCAACCTTATAGATCTCACCACTGCACTGCTTTAAAACTGTAATGGCCAGAATTCCCCCACCAACTTCTTACCACACAACAACAAATCTCACACTCCATCCTATACAAACCTACTGCTTGCCCTGCCCTCTCTACACTCGTTTCCTTCTTCACCCCCACCAGATCTCTCAGAACCTCTGACCAACAACTCCTTGACATACATAAACCCAAAAGAAATGTAAGGAAACTTCTCTACAACTACAATGCGTCTTCTAGCCTGGAACAAACTTCCTTACTCAACTGGAAACACCTCAAATATTACTCAATTTAAAAAGCAACTAAAACTTCTGCTTGAGCTCAAGGATCTGTCCTTGCCAGAACCCTCCTTAAACCCTCCCCATCCTTACCTCACGTCATTCAACTTACTTCTCTCCCTCTCTAACAACTTCATGATTACTTTTCCTTTCAAGCTCCCATTATAGGTAGCTTCACTAAACTACTAATGTCACTACTAAGCATCCACGTATTTTTTTTTTAAATTGTATTTTTTTTGCTCAATCTTTTTGTTTTACATTTTCACTCTACCATGTATAACTTTGAATTTATGTATGTAATATCCCAGAGCTTTTCTCCTCGGGTCTCCACTGAAAATAGGCTTCTAACTCAGTTGGACCAACCCAGTTGACAAATATCAAATAAATAAATATTCTCAATGGATAACTTATTATGCATACGCTTGCACATATTCTACTTATCTACAATCGACTCTATTTTCCTTCTACTACCTACTCCATTCATTATGGATAACTCTTTTTGCATATTTTTGCACACTCTTCTTATGTATATTTTTGCATGTATTTTTAAGTATAATTGCATCTATATGTTCATGTATTGCTAATACTGTACTGTATGATGATTTTCTATAAAGATAATTCTTTATGCATATCTTGGCATATACATTCTTAAGTACATTAGTATCATTTATGTTACTGCATGGTTAATTTTTTGTTGTGTGTGAAGCTTTTCTCTCTGGGCCTCCACTGAAAATGGGCAATTTGCCCATTCGGACTGTCCAAGTAAACAAATGTGAAATAATAAAATAAATACTAAAAAGAAAATACATGAAAACAAAAACTATAATAACTTTCAAAATAATACTAAACACAACCCTAAAAATGTTGGGCATCCATTAAGAAACCTTGCATCCAGGCCAAAAATTAAACGCAAACCCCTCTCCCAATAACTCACCCTTTGAACTGCAATACAGTTCAATTCTTATTTTATAGATTAAGTAGCATCTCTAACCAAGGATTTTTCAGCAACTAAGCCCAACTCTGCCCAACAGCTATATATATCACCATTCACTTTCACCTTCAAACCTGTGCCCATATCTTATATAAAATCGCTCTTAAACAAACCATGCTCTTCTTCAGCTGATGACCCTCCAAGCGAGCACCTAAACGTAGCAGACAATAGCACTGCCTATCCTGTCTCAGTCCTTGTAAATAGGTCAAACCAGGAATCCCACATTCCCTCACTCTGGAAAAAAAAGACACATACCTCCCTGCACAAAGTAGGAAATTCAACAGACATTAATAGGTTTAGACCTATAACAATCTCCTCTTGCCAAAATACTTGAAAAATGTATTCAAAAACAACTGCTAGACTATCTCCTGCAGGAAGAACTCCTATCCCCCAGACAACATTGCTTCTGTCCTTCCCATAGTACTAGCACTAACCTTTTAACATGTATACATACTGTCAAAACTCAAGATAGAGATAATGGCAAACTAGTCACTTCCTTATTTCTAGACTTGTCTAAAAGGTTAGAAACAGTCTGTCACAGCAAACTTCTACTTCAAATGTCCTCACTAGGTCTCTCTCAGCCCACCCTTCTGTGGTTCAAAAGCAACCTTCCCAATAGATAGCAGTCAGTAAAATGGCACTTCATGCTCTCTCTAACTCCCAGTCACCACCAGTGTACCACAAGGCTCTGTCCTTGGTCCCCCTCCTCTATAACATTTTCACCAACACCCTTTACACTTCCCCACAACAGGTCACCCTAATACAATACGCAGAGGATTCCACTCCCATGTTATCAGATGTGCAAATGAGACACTTCTAAAAAATTACACAGGAAGTTTAACAGGCACTGAAACATGGCTTTATGACCAACTCCTCATGTTCAACCCCAAAAAAGACCAAACTATTGCTCCCCCCCAAAAAAACCCTCTCATGAAAAAACAAAATTTAATGTCCTCTCTTGATAACACAACTATTGAAGTAATTTCTCAAACTATTAGGGGCGATAGTGGATGATCGTACATCCAACCTGCACATACAAAACCACACTTGCCACAACTTATCTCCTCCTCACACTGCTCTATGGCACTCCCATCCTTCTTAATAACCTCCAGGCTTCACAAAAATTTAAACTTGAACAACGCTATGACAAAGTTGATAAATTTGCAGCACAAGCCCCTTTCAGAGCCCACCACTGTATAACACTGAAAAGCCTACACTGGTTGTAAAGTACAGTTGTGTACACTTCCATAAATGTAGATGTTAGAGAGTGTATTCACTGTTGCAGTCATCACATTTGGGTCATCCTTGCCAGGGTAGCCCTGAGTCAGCCCAAATACCAGAGGCTTAGTATTTCTGCGTCGGTTGCTGTCACTTCAGGACTGACGTCAGGTCATCAGTAGTATAAAATAAGGCAGCAGATGCCATTACATCAGTTTTTCTTGCCCCAACTGTCAGGAGCCCCCAAGTGGGAGCTGGTATATGGTCGAAAAACCCCACCAGTAGAAAGTATTTACCAAAAAGTTCCTTGTAAGGAGAGAGACAGACCGAGAAAAAAAGGGGGATGGAGGGAGGGAAACCAGGACTGCAACAGTGAATACACTCGAACATCTACATTTATGCCAAGTGTACACAGCTGTACTATGTTCTTCGTGTTTCACTGTTGCAGTCATCACATTTGGGTCGATTCCCAAAGCTGAGGAAAAGGGTGGAGGCAGTCAATAAGACTAGGGGCTGGCTAGGATGCCTTGTAAGACTGCAGTGGCAAAGCCTGCCCTGGATTTGGAAAAGATTGGCAGGTGGTAATGCTTGGTGAAGGTGTCAACAGATGTCCATGTTGCAGCCTCCAGGATGTCCCTGGTGGGGACTCCTCTGAGGAAAGCTGCAGAGGTGAAGGCTGCTCTGGTAGAGTGAGTCCTGACCCCTTTAGAGGGAGGTTTCCCCATGTTCCTTATAGCAGAAATGTATGCAATGTGCTATCCATTTAGAAATGGTTTGCTTGGATATGGCTTTGCCCTCTGCTCCTGCAGCAAAGCAGACTAACAATTGATCAGTCTTTCTGAATGATTTAGTTCTGTCTAGATAGAATATGAGCGGTCTTTGCACATCTAGAGAGTGTAGGTAGTGTCCTTTCTCCCTTGTTGTGTGGATTAGGGAAAAAGGTGGGCAAATGAATGGATTGGTTGAGAGCCACACTGGACACCACTGTGGGCATGAAGGATGGATTAGTCCTGAGGGACACCCTGTCAGCATGGAAGATGATAAAGGGCTCTACAGCCATGAGTGCTTGTAGTTTGGATACTCTTCTGGCTGAAGTGATGGCCAGAAGCAGGGCCATCTTCCAGGAGAGAAACTTTAACTCTGCTGAAGCTGCTGGTTCAAAGGGGGGTAGGGTGAGCTTTTTTCAACACAAAGTTTAGATCCCACGCTGGGGTAGGTGCTCTTCTGGGTGGCCTCAAGTTGCTAGCCTCTCTTAGGAACTGTTTGATGACAGGGTGTGAGAAAAGTGGTTGCTGAGTGTTGAAATGAGCAGAAATAGCACAGGCATGAATTTTAATTTAGGAAAAGGAGAGACCACTGTATAGTAGGTCAGCTAGGTAATCCAGGATGAGAGGTAGGGAGGGCTGTGCCATTATTGGCTCCCTTAGCCTAGATCTAGGTGCAGTACCTTTTCCATTTGTCAGCATAAGACTTTCTAGTGCTAGGGCGTCTGGCCTCACGTATAACATCTAGAATCCGTTTACTGAGATTGGCAGCTTGTTCAGTGGTCAGGGAATAAGCCATGCTGCCAAACTGAGCGTCTGTAATTGGGGTTGCATGAATTCTCCTTCCCTCTGGGTCAGGGGGGTTGGGATCTGAGGGAGATGTCATGGTGGCAGAGGGGACAGGCTGTGCCAGCAGTGGGCACCAGTACTGGCGAGGCCAGTCTGGAGCAATTAGAATTGTCCTCGGTTTTTCCTACCTTATTTTGAGCAGTACCCTGGAAATGAGAGGTAGTGGGGGAAAAGGATAGACCGAGAGGTTGATGCACTGGAAGGATAGGGCATCCACTTTCCAGGCCCTGCAGTGAGGCTCCCTGGTGCAGAACCTACTGAGCTGATGGTTGGAGTGGGAAGCAAAGAGGTAGACCTTCGGGGTGCCCCATTTCTGAGCTATTAGGGTGAACGTTTTTTGGTCTAGCTGTCACTTGTGCGAGTCCAGAAGGTTTCTACTTAAGAAGTCTGCCAGACAGTTTAGAGAGCCTGGCAGGAATTGTGCTAACAGGTGTAACTGCATGCCCGAGGCGGTGTGCCAAAGGGTCATGGCTAGCCTGCATTGAGGGTAGGAGGAAGTCCCTTCCTGCTTGTTGATATACCACATCACAGTGGTATTGTCTGTTTTGATCAGTAGGGCCCCTGGGGAGAGAAGGGGCCTGAAAACTGCAAATGTGTGCTGGAGAAGGGGCCTGAAAACTGCAAATGTGTGCTGAACAGCCAACATCTCTTTTTGGTTGATGTACAGATGTATTTGATGTGGGCTCCAATGGCCCTGTATGCATCTGCCATCTAGGTGTGCACCCCAGGCATAGTCTGATGTGTCTGTGGTGAGGGTCTGGATGGCATGGGGTGGTGAGGAGGATAGTCCCTTGTTGTGGTTGCATGCTGCTGCCCACTATAGAAAATCTTTCCTTAGGCAAGGTATCATAGGTATAAGAATTTTCAGGTCTCGAGTGTGTTGACACCAAAGGCTTTTTAGTTACCACTGAAGTTCTCTCATATGCAGTCTGGCATATGGACTGAGTAGAATGCAAGATGCCATGAACCCTAGAGCTTGCAGATTTTTCCTTGCAGATAACTTGGGTCTGGTGGCTAGTTAAGAGAAATAAGATGTCAGATAAGTTTGCTTTTCTGGATTAAGGAATGCCATTTGGGATGCTGTGTCCAGGCTTGCTCCCAGGAATATAATCTTTTGGGTGGGTACTAGTTTGGATTTCTTTTTGTTGATAGTGTACCCTAGGGAGGTCAGTAGGGCCTTTACAAAAGCCAGGTGCTTAAGCAGCTTTTCCTGACTGTCTGCCTGAATTAGGCAGTCATCCAAGTATGGGTAAATTTGAATATTTGTCTGCAAAAAGAACAGCGGGAGTCGGACATTTTGTGAAAACTCAGTGAGCAGTGGATAAGCCAAAGAGAAGCACAGAGAATTGAAAGTGCAGAGATCCGGCCCCGAAATGTAGATATTTCCTGCAAGATTCCCTGATTGGGATGTGAAGGTAGGCCTATTTTAAGTCTAGGGTGGCTAATCAAGCATTCTTGGACAGCATAGGTAGTAGTTGCTGGAGGGTGAGCATTTCGAATTTTGGTATCACCACAAAAGTGTTTAGAATGTAGAGATCAAGGATGGGGTGCTAGGTGCCCTTTTTTCTGGGCACCAGGAAGAGCCTGGAGTAGAAACCTTGGCCTGTTCTACAGGAACGTGCTCTATTGCCCTCATAGAGAGGGCAGGGAAAGGACTTGCTTATAGGAAGATCTGGGAACCCTTTTGGGGTTGGTAAAAATGTGGAAAGAAAATCTGTATCCCTGGGACACTATGTTGAAAACCCAGGGTCATTAGTAATGGTGGCTCAGGTGCTTGCATGGAAGGAGAGTTTTCCTCCTACAGGCAAGTGCAGGTGGGCAGAGGGAGTGGGTGGAAGTGGAGAGTCATTGTGAGTTCTTACCATGAGGGGTGGCTCAGCACTCCCTGGTTTTGAAGTGGAGGAACTCCATTGCTTTGATATTTGCATTCCCTGTGGCTGTTCTCTGGGGGTTCTGCCTCCCTGGGGTCTAGGCTGAACTGACCTGGAGGGGGCAGGAAAGGACCAGTGCTTGGAGGGGCAATGACTACTGAACCTGGATGGCTGAACCTGCAGGAAATTGTTAACTGTCTGCATAGATTTTGCTTTTTCTTCCATCCTTTTTTAAGACCTCCTCTGCCTTGGTGCCAAATAAGTTGTCTTTGTGCAAGGGTGCATCCAATAATTTGGATTTGACATGGTCTGGCAATGGCTATTCCATAAGTCAAGCATGCCTTCCAAGGACAGAACCAGTGACTGCTGCCCTGCAAGTTGCTTCTAGGGCATCAAAACCACAGTATAAGGTGTGCTTAGTTACTTAACTTGCAGAATGCATTAACTCTTGTAACTATTTTCTGCACAAACAGGAACAAATTATATTTTTTCTTTGAGGAGTTCCATGGTGTATTGCTGAAATTTTAGCATATGGAACTGACAATTTAGGGCTCTAATAGCAAAAGTAGCAGAGGTGCATACTTTTTTTACCACATCGGTCTAATGCTCGGGAATCCTTATTTGAGGGGGTGGGATTCTTAGCAGAAGTTGCTTTAAATCCTTTAGGCCATTGAGAAATAACCTCAGGGTCAGCAGTAGGACTTTTGAAAAGAAATTTGTGCAAGTCAGGGACTCTAATACCAGTCAGGTTTCCTGGGAGCTGGAGGAAGGTGTCAGGAGTCAAACTGGACTCCATGAAAACATCACGCACAACATCCAAGACAGGAGGAATGGCCAAGGGTCTGTGCTGTGGAAGATCTAAGAATTCCCCAAGTCTCTTTTTAAACTAAGGGTAGTCCAGACATTACTACTGGAAATGCTCCCTTAAAGTATGTAGGGTTTCCCCAAAGGCAAAGTCCTTGGGTGGAGAGGCTAAAGAAATGGATTCCTCTGCATCAGAATCCTCATAAGCAGAGAGGGGTTGCATGTCTTCATATTCAGATGCATCAGCATCATCGACTCCCGTTCAGATAAAACTACTGGGGACAAATTTCTTTCTTTTGGAAGGGGTACCTTGGCTTCCCCTGATCAGCATTATAAGGTCTTCCACCATTTTAAGCATTTGAGACTGAGGAAATGAGTGTGCCTGAGACTGGGTCGTTGGTTTCTTGGGTGTGGTTCATACCCTGGGCCTTAGAAACTCAGCAGTTTTCGAAAGAATGGTGGACGAGATAGAACGGTAGTGAGAAATATTTCCTCGGAAGCCGGTGCCTGCTCAGCGGCTCCAGACCCATCCAAGGTAAAGACATCCGCAGGATCCTTAGTCGTTGAAGAATTTTGGTGCATACTGGACTCCGAAAGGGTCTTGGTAGCGGTCTGTGAATCCACAAAAGCGGGCTTCAGAGGCTGCAAAAGCGCTTCAATGAGAACCGGAGAACTGACAACTAACTTAACGGAAGCATCGTCGAAGGTTTAGACCTGTGCAGTCTGTCTCTGTCCTTAAGTATCCTTATGTTTTTTTTGGAAGATCTGCTGTTGGATGGTTTACCGAAGCCATATGAGAATCATATGAGAATTAGAGGACTGAGAGCGAAAATGTCTAGCTACAATAAGGGCCTGACGATGTATAGTTCTGGCGTTGAGCAAAGCACAAAAATGGCAGCGAGGGACGTTGTGGTCTGGGCCTAAGCAAGTGACGCAGTAAGAATGAAAGTCTTGATGTGGTATTTGCTTTCCACAGGCGAGACAATTGTTAACTTTTTCTGACATCGATTAGAGCAAGAAAAAAGGATCCCCAATGGGGTACTTAGCTTTAGAAGACTTGAGCTTCAGTTCGTAAAATGAAAACTCAAGTAGCAGCCGACCGGGCACTCATGCGAACTGCTTCAGGCTCCTCGGCAAAAAAGACTGATGTAGTGGCGTCGGCTGCCTTACTTTATACTACTGACAACCTGATGTCAGTCCTGAAGTGACAGTAACTGATGCAGAAATACTAAGCCTCTGGTATTCGGGCTGACTGACTGGTACCCTGGCAGGGATAACTCAAATGTGATGACTGCAACAGTGAAACACTAAGAACATCTGCCACATCCACTAACATACACCAACTTCTTACCACCTATAAAATAATCCAGCATCCATCTGCCTGTCCAGCACTAAAAAACAAAATCTACACAACTATGTTCCCAGTCGGTCACTGCAATCTGGTGACCAAACACCCACATCTGTCTACAAACCTAGGAAATATGCTGGGCATTGTCTGTACTTTTACAAGGTTGCCAAGACCTGGAACTCCTTACCTGTATCCGGCAGGTCTATACCCTCTCTCCCACCTTTCAAAACCACCCTGAAAAAGAGTCATGGCTCTTGTACATAGCATAAGCAGAAAAGTGCAATTCAAAGTGAAAAGAAATGGTGCTGATACAGGGAAGAAGCTCAAGAAATAAGGACAGATTGAGATTTTGGATGCAGACTTTTACGGAGAACAAAAATCATACAGAATATTATATTCATAAAACAGCAGGGAGTATTATAAAAACCAAACCAGCACAAGAATGGAGAAGAGAGATTTTGCCAATAGGGATGACTGTGGTCAGGGATGCAGATAATAGGCAAGAGGGTGCTGGAATTTATTGGAGAAAGCTGGCAAAGGAATCAAGGTATTGGGAACAAATAACTAGAAAGGGAAAGTTAACAGAATGGGAAGAGGCCAAGAATATATCTGGACTGCAGGTTAGAGATTGCCTATACTCTGACAACAATCCTTGAAGGCAAAGAGAAAGGAATAGGGAGCTCCTGAATGAAAGAGCAGCACTGGTACAGTTTTTAAAAGAGTCTAGAACAGAAGCTGCCATTAAAAAAAGGAATAATTAGTAAAGCATATAAAATATTGCATGACAATTATAAAAATCAGAGCAGCTTAGAAAGGATTGGGAAGAGAAACTAGATAAGCAATTCACAGAGACAATGGGAGGATATATGTATATCTCCCAAATATGCAACAAAGTCTAGAAGATTTAGGATTTTTGCATGGAAGTGTTTACATGGGTATTTTTAAAACCCAAGTAGACTCCACAGAATTTTTCCTCAGGTGGATAGCAAATGTTGCAGGTGTGACGGGCAAGTAAGAGGTGGCTGGGAACATTTTTTGGAGTGTAATGAGCTGGCAGACTTCAGGGATTCCCTGCATCTCTCTGTCGGAGATGCTGGGGAAGCAGATTGGATTGACTTGGGAGATGATTTTTTTGAGTTATGATAAATGATACAGATTCAGAATTGCTTAGATATAGTAAAGCCTTGCTGAGTCTAATTATGGTGGCTGCCAAAAAAGCAATTACTACAAAATGGAAATCAAAATCTAGACCAACTTCACCAGAAATAGTGGATATAGTAAGAGAGATAAAACAACTGGAATTGGGATCTTCAGAAAAGGAAGGCAGCAAACTACATAGGAAAAAATGGGAATTGTGGGAACAATATATGCACAGCAGGAACAAGGTTAAGAGGCAAGATTTGAATGAGCCATATAATGCTTAACTGAGAATGACTGAATAGATAAGTGATGTATAATATCTGTAACTATAGCTGTTTCAATGGTGTCTGTGATGTATAGTGTTTGCAACTAAAGTGGTGTCATGTTGTTTGCTTTTCATTTGTATAAATGTAAGACTGCCCATGTCACACATGAAAATTTAATAAAAATGTTTGTTGGAGGGAAAAAGAACAGACCCTGAAAGACTTTCTACCTAAAATCTGGCTGTGTTCTTGCTCAAAACCAGGATAAACTATATCCCTAAATGTGAACTAGTCTTCCCTGACTTTCTAAATACACCATAAGCCTGTTTTTCCCTCACTTCATTTTGAAATTTCTACTTGTATTAGACTAACTTGCCTTTAATTTCTCTACAAACTAAAATTTCGCTAAATATTGTCACATCTTGTATCGATTCTTAACCAATGTTTTTATATGTCTAATTTGTTATAATTATTTAAACTGCAGATTTTTTTTTTTGAAAATGGTGAAATTATTGTTCTTAAATGATTTTCTCCCCAGGCCTCCACTAAAAACAAGCTTCTACCCAGTCAGCTTTTCCCAGTAATCAAATGTCAATAAATAAGGAGAGTTTAAGGAATGTTTAATTATCCAAGGCACAGAAGCAATTAAGAATTCAAAGATAACTTACTTCTGGAGAAGGAAGACTGGCTGTACAGTTTTTCATATTATCAAAGGAAGACAAAAGATACTTTAACATACAGGCCTGATAACTTACAAAGCTAAAGGTTAAAGTGGCAGAATAATAAATCCTCTTTTCAAATCAATCAAGCTTCTCATCCGTATCCAAGAGAAAGGGATTAGTACTAACTACATTTTTTTGTTATGACAACATCAGATCTGGGATGAGAAAATAAACGGTTGTTACCACATCATGGTAGTGTTCTGTGACCACTAGAAGAGGACAAAGTCCACAAGTGGTGAAGAACTTTCTATGGCACAAATCACCACCAACATCTCTTTAACAGTTATGTACTTTGGCACATCCTGAGGGCCCAACAAGCCTTGCACTTTAACACCCATGGACAATTCTCCCCATGCAAAATCTAAATTCAACTGGATAGATTGGACTGGACTTACTTACGCAGGCAAGTCTTCTGCACCAATGTTTTTTTTCTTTGGTTCCAATATATTGATAATCTCCTTTTTTTGGTGTGTGTGTGTGTATATATACACATATATATATATATATATATATATATACATATATATATATACATATATATATACATATATATATATACATATATATATATACATATATATATATATATATATATATATATATATATATCCATATATATATACATATATATATATATATATACATATATATATATACATATATATATATACATATATATATATATATATATATACATATACATATATATATATATATATATATATATATATATATATATATATATATAAAGCCCGAGACGAAGGTCGGCTTGGAAAATTATAATTGAATACTTCCCTGTCCTTTGGGAGCCATTTTGTTTGGGTCATCCAGTGGCCTAATAGGATTTATATTGACATAATTTTTGTCACTCAAACTTGTCTTGCTGAACACTATACAGGCCAACTCCAGTCAGAACATATGGTACAGAAGTGTTTAGATACAGTACCATCTAATCAAAGGAAGGAAGTTTTTTTGGGGATATCTTTTTGAGGTATCTTTTACCATAGTGAGTTTGACATTGCTTTCTGAAACAGACTGAACATTTATTTATTTACACTGACATTTTGTCCTTTTTAGCAAAAAGGGCTCCAACATGGATCTTATGACATTGTTAGAAGGTCTGTCGGCAGACCGGCATGATGTAGGAATTTTTTGGCCTAACACCATCTGGACAAGGAGATATGGGGAATAACAACAAACCCATAGGGGAACCATGCACGTTAATATTTTCTAAACTAACTAAAAGCATGAAAATGCTCAGATCGCATATTTGGCATTTAAGGCTTTTCAAAGCTTATAAGGTTAAAGATATCACCCCACGGGGGCTTAGAGTAAAAATACAACCTTTAGTTAGTTAGTCAGATTGATGAACAACTTACTCAAGATTGGGCTCAAGCCCAACATCAGGCATCCATGTTATTTGTGGAAGCCCTTAACATGTACCATGAAAGTGCCATAGATAAATACATTTTGGAGGTTAAACAATTTTGTGAGGAAGCAAAGGTTTTTGAAGGGGAAACTATTTTTAACATACGTTTAAATACCCTAGCTAAAGAGTTAACAACAACTGGAACATTTAAAAAAGAAGACGACTGACAAATTTAATAGAGATGTTAGTGACTATCAAAAAGGCAAACCACTCACACAAAGAAATGTTCGCTTCCAAGATACTACACACAGATATATTAGGAAAAGAAAAAGACTCAGATCTATTCTTAGAAAAAGAACTGAGCTTTCAGAGACGATCTCTGGTGATTATTCATCATCCGTCACGGATATAGATTATCTACCCACTCAGGAGTCCCCAGTAGCTAAAAGGAAACCAGTTACTGACCCTTTAGGGTCAAAAGACATAGGGGGTAGAAAGCATAGGGCCAATAAACAACACTGAGCAACTTTTGAAACTTTTAGTTATGTACTCACCATAACTTCAGATGTTTGGGATCCATCTCGCCTACATTCTGAATGATGGGTTCGGAGCCGATCCCTCGGCTCCGACTCGGCACGCTTATGCCAAAGAGCGAAGTCTCTTATTGGCTGAGCTTACTATATCCCAGGATGCACCACCACCAGTCCCCCAGATCTAGTTTGTCCGCATACATGCACACATGCATACCCTGCTTATATAACATCGTCAGATGAAACAAGATAAAAACAGTGGAGCTCAAAACCGTTCAATCTCTTCTGATCTGCAAGGCAGGGGAAGGAGGGTGGGTATCAGGAATGTAGGCGAGATGGATCCCAAACATCTGAAGTTATGGTGAGTACATAACTAAAAGATGTTATGAGATCCTATCTCGCCTACATTCTGAATGATGGGACAGCGTCCCTAGCACCTGAATCCTGGGTGGCTCACTGGAAAACACTCCTGAGTACCGTGGAACCAAATGAAGCTCGTCCTTTAGATGCCACATCCAATTTGTAGTGGGAAATGAAAGTGTGCGGGTTGGACCAAGTAGCCGCAGCACAAATTTCCGAAATAGCGAGCTTGGAATGAAAAGCTATAGAAGTAGCCATAGCTCTGGTAGAATGAGCTTTGATAGATGATGCAAGTTGCTTATTCAAGAAGAATAGGCCTGAGTTATGCAATCTCTGATCCATTTTGAGATTGTAGCTTTTGTGATGGTTTGGCCCAATTTATTATCTGAGAAGGACACAAACAACTGGTCTGACTTACGAAGTTGCTGAGTCCTGTCTAAATAGAAGCGTAATTGCCTGTGAACATCCAATTTATGGAGAGTGTATTCTGCTTCATTAGAGAATTTTGGAAAGAAAACTGGTAGTTCTAGAGATTGTTGAAGACAGAAACTAGAGCAGACCTTTGGGACAAAGGATGGATTAGGCCTAAGTGATACTCTATCTTTGTGGAAAATCAAATACGGTGGTTTAATAGACAGGGCTTGAAGCTCTGAGACTCTTCTTGCCGAAGTAATAGCCACTAAGAATGCCGTTTTCCATGACAGATATTTTAACTCGCATGTAGCAGTCGGTTCAAAGGGGGGAGATGTTAATGCGCGCAGCACCAAATCAAGATCCCACGGAGGTGCAGGATGAAAAACTGGTGGTCTTAACAGGCTCGCACCTTTAATGAATGTTTTGCATAGTCTGCTGCTCATCAAAGGAGGATCCGTGGATTCATGGAATTTAGAGATAGCAGCTAGTTGAACTTTAATAGTTGAGACAGAAGATCCCTGATTAAATAGGGATGTTAAGAATTTCAAAACCTCTGGGACAGGAGCAGTGATAGGGTCTAAGCCCTTGAGTTGAGCCCAGATAGCAAACCTCTTCCACTTACTGAGGTACAATTTGTTAGTGGTGGGTTTGTGGGCCGAAGATAAAATGTGAACAACTTCCGGGTCTAGTGTGTGACTTCTAACTAAGGTTGGAAGTGGAGGAGCCAAGCTGTCAATTTCAGAGATTGAAGGACTGATGCCAATGTCCCGACTGATGGATTAGCAAATCCGGGATCAGGTCTAAGGTCCACGGATCGTCCACTGCATGCTTTTCAGGTAAGGAAACCATATCTGACGAGGCCAGTATGGGGCAATCAGAATCATTGAAGACCCTAGCTGAGAAGCTTTTGAATAACTTTGGGAAGGAGTGG
Organism: Protopterus annectens; assembly: GCF_019279795.1. Taxonomy (NCBI): domain Eukaryota; kingdom Metazoa; phylum Chordata; order Ceratodontiformes; family Protopteridae; genus Protopterus; species Protopterus annectens. The sequence continues at coordinate 342,285,970 of NC_056750.1, forward strand.
AATTGGAGGAAAAGCATAAAGCAACCCTGTTGGCCAAGGTTGTGCTAGAGCATCCATGGCTGGTACTTCCTGATGTGGAATCAAGGAGAAGAACCTTTGGCACTTGGTGTTTTGTAGAGTCGCAAATAGGTCGCAGCACGGCGTCCCCCATCTCTTGAAAACCTGGGCTGCTACTGTGCGGTTTAGAGACCATTCGTGAGGAGAGAGAATTGTCCTGCTTAATTTGTCCGCCAATACATTTGACTTTCCCGGGATGTGGGTCGCTACCAAGAAGCGGTTGGTAGCTACAGCCCATTCCCACACTCTCATGGCCTCTCTGCAAAGGGATACGATCTGGTCCCTCCTTGTTTGTTCAGATACCAAACCACCGACATGTTGTCTGTGTGGATGGCGATGATGCCCTGAGGAAGGAACTTGTGTAAGGTCTGTAGGGATAGAAGTACAGCCCTCATCTCCAACACGTTGATGTGGAGAAGAGCTTCGTCCGGAAGCCAGGAGCCCTGAACTAGCCTGCCCAGACAATGCCCCCCCCACCCTATCTGGGAGGCATCTGTCGTCAGGGTAACCACTGGAGGGAGAACAAAGGGTTTTCCCTGATCCAAGTTGGATGTCTGAAGCCACCAGCGAAGGTCCCTTTTGCATATTTCCGTAATCATGATGTGATGATTGAGGGGAAGATCTTGAAAGGACCATTGAGTTGATAAGAGCCACTGAAGAATCCTCATGTGTAACCTTGCTAGAGGAACTAAAAGTACCGTGGCAGACATTGAGCCTAGAACCTGTAGGACCATCCTGGCTGGGGCTTTGGATCTTGAGATCAGAGCTTGAACTTGGCCCTGTAAAGTTCGGATCCTTTCGGCAGGAAGAAAGACACGCATCAATCTTGAGTCTATCTCTGCTCCTATAAACTTTATGCGCTGAGAGGGCAGCAAGACAGACTTTGACCAATTGAATGTAATCCCTAGGGAAACACCCAGGAGATGGTGGCTTTGAGGTTGTCCATAAGTAGATGCCTGGTGGTGGCAGTCAGGAGCCAGTCGTCGAGATAGGGAAACACTTGGAATCCAAGACTCCTCAGGTGAGCCGTCACTACTGCCAAACACTTGGTGAACACCCTGGGGCTGTGGTGAGACCAAAGGGCAGAGCACAAAATTGGTAATGACTGGCTCCCAGGCTGAAGCGCAGATACCTTCTGGACGCCTGATGTATCGGTATGTGATAATAGGCGTCCTTGAGGTCTATGGAGCACATCCAAACATCCTTCTCCAACAACGGAGAATGGATTGCAACGTGACCATTCGAATTTGGATTTCGTGACAGATAGGTTCAGTCTGCTGAGATCCAATATTGGTCTCAGGTCCCCTGTCTTTTGGCACTAAAAGAACCTGGAGTAATTTCCTGATCCGATCTGGTCTGTGGGGACCGGTTGGATGACTCCTTTTCTAGCAGCTTTGAAGCTTCTGCGGCTGCTATTTCCCTTTGACTGGGTGGTGGGTCCGGGATTCTCTTGGACGGAGGGTGAGTATTTGAATGGGATGGTGTAACCTCCGGCAATTATCCGAAGCACCCATCTGTCCTGAGTGATTGACTCCCAGGCTTTTAGGTGCTTGGCAACGACACCCGACTGGCTCCGAGCAGCACAGCCGGGCAATCCCTCATGTCGTGTGGGAGGCTGAAGAGCCACGAAAGGACTCGCGGTCTCCAGAATTGCGGGCGCCTCTGCCGCCTCTGGGACGGCGTCTCCTGAAAAATTTCCCGCCTCTGCCTCTGGACGGGAATCTTCCTGCTGTTCGCCGAAAAACTTGCGAGATTTTGAACCACATTTTCCTCCTTTGGCCTTGGGGTAAGGCCGAAAGGGAGTGGAATAACGGGCCCCTACGGCAGATAACGTTTTTCCCTCTTGCTCACAGCGGGTAAGGGTGTCTTTCACCTTGGGTCCAAACAATGAGGACCCATCAAAGGGAGCGTCGGCGAATGAAGACTTGAAAGCCTCCGCAAACTGACACAAGCGGAGCCAGGCTTGTCTACGTAGAGCCACGCCTGTGCCTGCCGCTCTACCCGCCCCTTCGGCCGCATAGGAAATGAGCCTCATGGACGAGTTAGCAATTGACGTAAGGATAGCCAACTGAGAGCTAACGGACTGGGCTAGCTGCTCAGGTAGGTTACCCGAGAGGGAGTCTGACAACTCCTTGACCAGATCCCTCTGAAGCCTGGTAAAATGTGCCAAATAATTCAGAGACCTTAAGGTAAAGGCCGCTGAAGTCAGGGTGCGCTTCCCGTACCTATCCATACTCCTAGACTCCTTATTAGGAGGATGGATGGACGTTGAAGCCTCTGCCACGTCCTGTTGTGTAGCAGATGCCACCACCATGGCATCTACAGCCACGCCTTTAGTAAGGAACTCCTTCTCGGGAGGAGCAGATAAGAATTTGTTTGGACGAGAAGGGACTGGTTCCACGGTATCCGGGTGTTCCACGCCTTCGACAAACTAAATCCAGAAGCTCGAAGGGCGGAGACACCCAGGAGGCGGAGGGCTGAGCCCCAAAGGCCTTGAGGAGCACTGATTCGTCCGCAGAGGGGGTTTGGACATCCAGCCGCCTCGTTGTTTGAGGATCTCTAAGATATCTGCAAAGGAGACATCATCCGAGGACGACTTAGGGGACCCCTCCGCATCATCCATATCCGTGTCCGATGTAATAGACTCGGGGGAGTCCACGTGCTTCCTCTTGCACGATCTCTTCCTTGGGGTTCCTCTGAAGACGACTCGAAGAACCCTCAGGAGGAGGGGAACCCCACTGGGGTAACCTCAGGCCTCGGGCTCCGCTGGCTACGGACAGGGAACTGCCAAAGACCCAGTCTCCACGCCCAGGGAAGGTGCTGGTAGAACCGGAGAGATGGCCGAAGAGGATTTGGCCAAGGCACTCCTCATGGCCCCGAAAGCCGGACCCCCAGAATCCTGGGAGAATCCGGTCTCCGGGGCCATGATGGTAGACGGAAGTCCCGCAGCCGAAGCACCGAGAGGGAGGCTCGGAACCGAAAGCATAGGTCCCGAAACATCACCCTCGGGTCCAGCCGAAGAAGTCCGCATACCAAACTCGGACCCGAGGGCCCGGGTTGGAGTAAGGGTCGGAGCCGACCCTGAGATCTCCACCGGCTCCAAGAGCACCTGCTCCGACGGAGCCGAAGCAGTCGGAGGAGGAATGGCAATGGGGTGGGTCATGGTCATCGGCTCCGAGGCCAACTGGGTCGGAACCGAAACAAATTTTTGGAAGACTGGGGACTGGAAAAGTCTTTGGAGCACCCTGTCTATATCAGAATCCGACATTCTCGAAGACCGAGAGGAAACAGAACGGGTTCGAGAAGACCTCTCCCTCGGCCCCAAGGGACTAGGGGACCGGCTCCGAGGCGACTCGATGAGAATCGGCGCCGAGGCAACACACACACCAGATTCCATCGGTGCCAAGGTAGACTTCGGCGCCGAGGAGGAAGTGTCTGAGCGGGCGACCCTTGTCGGCTCCGAGAGCAGTGGAGCCGACGAAGGTGACCCGCCTCTCGATGCCCCAGCCATCGGCTCCGAAGCCCGAGGAGTCGATACTGGAGGCATCGAGGCAGACCGTTCCGACCTCGGCTCCGAAGTCTTTGGAGCCGAAGGAGAGGCCTGCCTAGGTCTCTTGGCAGTCGGATCCGACGGACTGGTCGGAGCCGAAGCCCTTTTCTTTTTGGCAGGAGTCGGAGAGGAAGACAAGGCTTCTTCAAAAGAGGGTTTAATCAAGCCTTTGAGAATCAATTTATTTTTCCTCTCCTGGAGGACCCTTGAGGAAAAAGCGTGACATACGCTGCATGACTCCTGCAAGTGCTTTGCCCCTAAACAATAAACACAAAGTAGATGGTCATCAGTAACAGACATCTTAAAAGCACATTTAGAACATTTTTTAAAGCCCGAAGGCCTATGGGGTTGAGACATGTTAATACACAAATCTAGTCACTCTGACAGGAAAGTACACTAAATTTTACTACTGATATAAAAGCTTACAGTAATAAATAATGCCAACTCTTCCTGTAAAAAGAACAGGTAACTCTAACCCAATTTGTACAATTATTAGAGACCCTGTAATTATAAATATTAACAGTCCGGGAAGGCCCTGGATGGAGGGGGGGCCGAAAACAAACTGAACCCAATCACACACAACAATTCCAAATCCAAATCGTACACAAAGTTAGCGATAGCTGTTAAAACAGCTTTTGTGAGCAAAAACAGCAAAAAACTGACAGAAAAGTTAGTTTAATAAACTACTTAGCCCAGCCAGCTCGAGACCACGTCTTCGCAGGGAAGCGGCAAACGAGATCTGGGAGACTGGTGGTGGTGCATCCTGGGATATAGTAAGCTCAGCCAATAAGAGACTTCGCTCTTTGGCATAAGCGTGCCGAGTCGGAGCCGAGGGATCGGCTCCGAACCCATCATTCAGAATGTAGGCGAGATAGGATCTCATAACATCAGATGTTATCATAAATAACAATATACACAATATTTCATCTTATAATCTTACGGTGGATGAAATAAAGTTACTCAATAAGGGACTAAATTTTGTTCCTGCTTTTTTTTGTTAATGAACATGTTTTGGTCAATGATATAAATGACTTCTGCAGAATTTTAAACTTGAAATTGTTCTTTTCAGAGAATGATCAAACTCAAAGACCTACCGATTTTCATTTTCGTAAGTCTCAATTTATGACACCCATGGACAGACATGTCTTTGTGTTCAAAGAATGTGTTCTCAAAGATTTACATTTTCATGTTAGGATTTATTCTAATACTAAACAGAATCTAACCAAGGAGTAACAGGCAGCTTTAATTAAACTTAGTAAGAGCTATAATTTATTTTACCGGCTGACAGGGGAGGGGCTGTTGTGATGGATAGGGAGCAATACCTTAGGGAGGCCAAAAAACAGTTATCCAATGGCCTTTTCTACATGCGTATGCATTTGGATCCAACTTTTAAGTTCAAGAAGGAAACAGATTAGTTTTTACAATTAGTATTTGAGGAAGGTATTATTACACAGGAAATTAAATATCATCTTATGGTGCCTGATCCTACATCACAATACCTATATCTATTACCAAAAATACATAAAGATCCTAAAGAACCACCAGGTAAGACCGACAGTTTCAGGCAAAGGATCCTTAACAGAACCATTGTCCGCATTCCTTACTAAGTATTTACAGCCTTTATTATCACAGGTTAGGGCCATACTCAAGGACACCACCCAAATTTTGCAAATTATTGGGGATACCCAACTTGAACCTAATTGGCTACTCTGCACCCTGGATGTGACGACCCTTTATACGAACATACCCCATTGGGCAGGTTTAGAAGCCATACAATATTTGTTAGATAAAGCGAACCCTCTATCCACCAGGTTTCAATACATTATTAACCTGCCTTACAGAACATGTTCCAACTAAAAATTGTTTTTATTTCCAGAATGAATGTTATTGGCAAGTCAGAGGCACTGCGATGGGTGCATCCTTTGCTCCCATATATGCATACCTGTTCATGGGTTACATAGAGGAGCAGTTCATTTATGATGAGTCTCACAATCTATTTTTGCACAACATGGACATCTGGCGTCGTTATTTAGATGATTGCTGGTTGGTATGGAAAGGAGACCCCTTCTATTTACAGGAGTTTGTGGATTACTTGAATGAAAATAAATGGGGTATCCATTTCACTTTAAATTGGGATAGGAACAGGATCACGTTCTTGGATGTGTTGTTAAGTAGGGATTTGGACAACACTTTGAAAACAGAAACATTCAGGAAATTTCCACATGCTCCATGCTACCAGTCACCATCCACCTCATATTATTCGCAAAATACCAAAAATCACAATTTTTGCAAATTAAACGTATCTGCTCCAGTAATGAGGCATACACCTCAGGTACAAAGGATTTATACAATAGATTTCTCAGTAGGGGGCATTAAAACAGGCACCATACACAGTGCTAGTGTGCATGCTGCAAGGTCAGACCGGGAGGAATTATTACAATATCGACCAAAGCTTAATACATTGAACAAAAATACACCTCGGGATATTCGTTTGGTTACAACCTATGGCCTTTAACACAAATGGGTTTTGGGACATTATTAATAATCATTAGAACATTTTACTAGCTAATGAATGTCTGGCTAACACTCTCCCACCCAAGTGTTCCCAAGTGTTTATACTCATATCGTAGAGGAAGGACAGTTAAACTCATACCTTACTCACTATAAGAGTTCCACTACTGATTTTCACCAAACTACATTATTTGGGGATAAACTGACAGGTAGCGATCCTTGTGGACATTGTGGTGCTTGTGCACATATGTATAAAACTAAGGAGTTCACTAGCAGCAACACTTCAAAAATATATAGTATCAACATTATGGGCAATTGCAGTAGTGATTGGGTTATTTACTTAGCTAGATGCTCTTGTTCTGCTTTCTATGTTGGACAAACTTTGCGTCCACTTAGACTCAGGATCAGTGAGCATCTAAGTGATACAAGGAACAAAAGGCTTACAAATGCCCTTTATAAACATACTTTAACCCATCATACTGCTAAATTCCATTTTACTATTATAGATAAAATCCAGGGAAATAGAATGTGCAAGTCAGGTTGGCATTGTAAAGTTAATGAAAAATAGTCAGGCTGGATAGTAAGGTTTGGAGCACTCTTCAAACCTGGCCTGAATGAACATAATTGATTTGATATGCACCAATAGGGGGACAACAGCAATTTAGTACATACTATTTAAACATTGTGTTTTTTGTTAAGTAGTAACAATGAGGAATGCTATTCTAAGTCAAAACTGGTTCCTATGGGGTTAGCCACCTTTTACATTAAATAAATGCAACTTTATCCACTTCATTTGTGCTGGACTTTTTTTTGACATCCTGAGGGCCCAACAAGCCTTGCACTTTAACACCCATGGACAATTCTCCCCATGTAAAATCTAAAGAATTCATCTGGGCAGATTGGACTGGGGTCTGAACAGAGAAAAGGAGTCCTGAATTCACAAACAGTTGATCCCTTTATCACTGCAGTTCCTGTTTCACAAATCACAGTACCTGGAAATCCAAGGTATAAAGGTGCTGTGTCCAACAATTCAAGTACCACTGAATTTTTCTCGTGTACAGTCTGACTAGTTGTATCATAAAAGCTTGGAACAATATATTTCCCAATTGGACTGCCAAATCAAACAACATGTAGATTTTTTTGAGGTACAAGTATGAATATATTCGCTGCTTCCATAGCATAGAGCAGCACATTGAGAAAATTAGACATTACAAGTTGAAAAAACTACAAAGAGATCAAAAGCAATATGCTTCGGGCACTGCTTACCCTGCACCAATCGAAATCTCAATTCCCATTAGAGCTAGTTCCCAGTGGGATAAATAGCAGAATGGAGGAGAACATAATCAATGAGGAGACTCATGAGGGAAATATTTCATCACATGAGGATGAAGGGCCGAGTACCAGTGCCGATTTGGCAGATAATAATGGAGAAATAAGGAAAAGTGAAAGAATCAAGGCCCGTAATAACAATAAGAACAATAACAATTATAACAACAATTTCAGAGAAAACCAACAAGATAGTGCCTCTCATTCTAGGCAAGGTTTTCCGAGACGGAACCAGAGGAGGAACGGGAACTGGAGGAAGAACAACAAGAACAGGAGATAGTGGTTTTGAATTCTCAATTTCCACTATGTGAAATGGTTCAAAACACTAAAAAAGATTTTTAGTATATAATTTTTCATCATTTCAAGTGACTGAACACTTGGTGGATATTTTAGCTAGAGGTTCTACTTTTGTTCCATCTACCAGAATGAATTTATCAGAAACGTTATGTGATTTAAGTTATTTGTTAGGAAACTCAATTTGAAATTATTGTTTTATGAGCAATCAACATGTGAACATTCATTGAGAGTATCAAGTTGCTTTAATCCACCATTAATCAATACCTTAAGTTTGAAAGGGTATGTGAGGTAGATTTAAGAAGATTGGGTAGTTCAAATTTAGGATTATGATTTTAACCTGATGTTTGAAGAAAAAGAGGAGTTGGAGCTACTAATGGCAGCTGACGTTAGAGTAATGAACCCTGATAAGGGAGGGATAAAGACAAGTGTTTTACGAGTAGCAGTCTTAGCAAATTTGTATCGGTATCATAAATATCACCAATGTCAGGAGGCCTAAAACGCTGAGGAACTATCTAGCTGAAGCCAAGTCTAGAAGAGAAATCCAAGAAAAAAATACCCTGATAAATCAGAACTTTGATGGACACAGCAAAAAGGATGGCCTTCCTACCAGAATACAACCACCCCAGAAAAACAATTCAGGGCGTGTGGGAGAAGTTTTGAAGGTTTAATTTGAAGCTCAGGTGGAGAAGGAGGGATATGATCTTGTCTAAGAACACCAAGCACCTGGATGCAAAATCTGCACAAAACAGCAAGTCATCTAAAAACGGAAAAATGTGACGTCTGTGGTTCTGTTATAGGCAGCCACTGGGACCGGACACTTTAGGCTATCTACTGCACCTTGTGGATTTACAAAAGGGTAATGCAGAAAACTGATAATGTAAGTCAGACGAGTCCCACTCAGAAGCTCGACTCTTCAGAAAAGTCAAACCTCATGTGATCAAGACCATATATAAATCGACTTTCTGAAATGTCAAAGCTTTTGAATAGAGATCACGGTACAGTGGGAATCGAGAAATTTACCATTTTCCCCACCGTAGTGTGATCTTGGAGTTGGTATATATAATATGCAGGGGTGTGGGGGCTGAAGGGGGATTCCCCCCCCCCTGCAAAAAACAACAGACTTTTGTTGTTTTCCAAAGTCCAATTTTTCGGAAAGTCGATCATATGGTCTTGACCATATTTTCAACAGTCAAGCTTCTGAATGGGATCCAGCCAGACACAGCAAATCTAATTTCCTGAAACTGGGAGCAAGAGGAAAATGACAAGTGTCCTTGAAATCTAGACACCATGAAATATTGGTCTGGAAGCAATGCTAGGACCAAATGTAAGGTGAGCATCTTTAACTTGGGAACCTTTTAAAAAGGCGTTTAGAAAGGACAAATATAGGGCAAGTCTCCAGAAGTACTCTTTTTTAGTACTGAAAAGGATTCGGGAGTAAAATCCTTTGCTTTTGTGTATCCTAGGCACTGGTTCTTTGACCCCCTGCTTTTACTATGTGATGGAGCACTGGAGAAAACAGTTCTGTCTTTGCCGGTGGGTGTAAAGACTTCCCTTGATGGGAGAAGATTTTCTATTCACTGCCAAGTATATGCTCTCCGAATTACTCTCAGAACCCATTTGTCTGAGACTACTTACGGCCGGGCTAAAGGTTGAGAGACAGACTAGGGAAATGAGGAAGAGATGGAAGGACAGAGAATTAAGAGTGTTCTGCGACTCAGCACAGACATTCCCTTGCAGGGGGATGATTCACTTTCAGAAAGGAATCACACATTTTGCTTTGAAGGATTATCCTCCCGCCATTTCCTTTTGGATTTCAGATTCTTGTTTACTCTGTCCCTTGAATGAAGAAGCCTCATTCAAGAAGAACTTGGATACATAAAACATCCTAGATACCCCATTCATTAATCCCATTGCTTGAGAACCTGTGTAACAGAGGACCCAAACACCAATTCAGAACTTAAAGGTGCATTCAAAATTTTACCTTATAAATCAGAGAAGTTCTGATTATGTAACTTTGCATACCATCTTAACACAACAGAAGAAGAAACATCTCGCTAGACTGTAGCTGCACACTCAAACACACCTCTCACAGCAAGTTTCAAAACCAGAATAAAATTAGAAACAATTTCATTCATAAAAGACTTTTGCTCTGCAGGTAAAGATGCAACCAAGTCCTCCACACTGTACACACTAAAATAACATTCCACATCTAACCTTGATCATTTAACATTGCAAAGACAGATCTAATCATTTTCCTTCTTTGTCAGGAGGCAATGGAGTAGATGAGTTCAAGAATTTTTTTTTATTTCAGCAGGCAGGTGGTTTGGCAGTTAAATGAGAAGAGAAACCTGTCATACCAGTGGAGACGATACATTATTTCACAGCCCTTTTAGGGACTGCTGGAATAGATACTGGTGTCATGCAGGCAGCTTTTTAAACCTCTTCCAAGGCTGGTAAGAGAGGAGGGATAGCCACAGAATTGGGCATCTCGTCTTCTATAAGGTCATATGCACTGCCTAGCTCTTCGGTAGTTCCCAACTGCTCTCAAGCAAAACTGTCACTAAACCTAGCAGTCATTTGAGGAAAAGTGAACACTTGTTTGGACTTCAATGCAGGTTAACCTTCTGAAGACTCAAGAGTGACTGGACCAGTGTCCTCATCCAATTTCTCATCATTCCCTGAAACAGAAAGGTTTCCAGCCAAGCTAGCACCATAGCCATGTATGGGAACACAAGCACCAGAATCAGCTGCCTGCAGAACACTTTTAGCCAAAGAAACCACATCAACCTTATAAACAGCTATGATGCAATTATCAGCTGTATGGTGAAGCTCACTTCTTTTTCTTGTATACTTCCCTACTAGATAAAAAATATCAAGGAAATGAATTTCCTATCCTGGACTACGCCCACTCTGAAAGGGTTTGGTTCTCCCATACTGTCCCCAGGAACTGGCAAAGCTCCGGAAATTTTCTAAATCCCACTCCATAGTCGCCAGCAAAGCTACAGATTTGATTGGGGGGGGGGGGGGGGGGGTAACAGAGTTAGGAGCCATCAAGTCAGAGAACAGAACACCAGCCAGATTAATAAACTGACCATACCGGATAATACATCACAATAAGCACTTAAAGTTTCTAGTAATAAGTAGGTTCCCTCAACTAAAAATCTGTCACACTGTCCCAAACAAAACAGTTTGAAATGTGTTCAAGATTCTTTTACAACTGAGAGACGCTACAGAATTTTCCAGTAAATAAAAGTTCCAAACACCAAAATGACCAAATATAAAAATTAGCTTCACCCACTTTAACCATGTTATACTGCCATAAAACAAAATTTAAAAGCAATTTATACTTCCTTCTCCGAGAGCGTAAATCTTCCAACTACATTCAGATAACTTGATTTGTGGTAAAATCGTGATCCAGTGTTAAACACACACAGCAGAGCAATATACATATTCATAGACTGTTACTAGGCTAACAATCCAAGGGGCCCTCCTAAGGCTAGCAAAGTTTTCACAAAAGAATAATAATGTCCTGCATCCAAATAGGACACTGAGGGCCAGGCATTTATAAGCTACCTCACTCCATAAAAGACACGGCTGCCAGGCCCAGTGTAAAATTTCCTAAGCCCATCCACTTATCTAGGTTGTGCTTAAACTGGGTAATAGACAAACTCAGCTCTACATGAATGGGAAGATTGTTCCACAGGAGGGGCAGACTCAGACACGTATCGGTCTCTCCTCATGTTCTATTTAATTCACAGACAAAATTCAGGTCCCTAGACCTTGTACATCTGGTACTTTCTGACTTACGAATATATAGGAGATTCACAAGTGTGTGGTTTGCGGATGTCTTGTAAGCCAGGCACAGATCACCCTTCACCAATCTATAGGAGACAGAGTAGACAGAAAGGGCTTTAAGGCACTCTGCATAAGGCAGGTTTGTTACACCTTGTATTCTTAAGGAACCTTTGAGGTCACTCTAGTTGCTGCATATGTCTAGTCAGGTACATACCAAAGGGAGCATTGTGCTCTATGACTGGTCTGATAAGAGCAGAGTACGGTGGGATAATGACCTCTTTGGACCTAGATGCCATTCCCTTACTTATAAGTTGTGCAACATAAAAGGAGTTCCTCACCACTGTGGCCACATGGTGGTTGAAGGTAAGGCTCCTGTCTGTGTGCACACCCAGAGCCCTGACTACTGGGTCAACTCTTAGGGGTGTATTATCAACATAGTAATTAGCCAGGATGGTTGATTTCTCAAAGGGTACAATTATGCATTTCTTAGCACGGAGTTTAAGGCCATGGCTTTGGCACCATTTATTAGTAAGAGACATACCTTCTTGAAGAATGTTAGCATCTGCAGGGGAGTTGATGACCCCCAGCTTGCAATCATCTGCAAAAACAGTCAGCCACAAGCCTTCAGCATTTGCTTCCATTTCACAGAAATGGACGCCAAAAAGGAGAGGGCCCAATACCAAGCCTTGAGGGACTCTGTTAGTGACTGGCCTCTTCGTGGAGGTAGCCTCACCTATCCTGACCTCCTGGGTCCTATCAGTGAACCAAGCTGGCTATCCAGCGGGTGATGAACAGTTTATACCCAAATCAGGGAGCTTGTCTATAATACCAAAGTGAGGTACTGTATCAAAAGTCTTGGCCAGGTCGAGGTAAGCAGTGTGCACAGCCTTGCCTTCGTCCAACGCTCTGGCGACCCTCTCAAAAAAATTCACCTGATTTAATAGGCATGATCTTCCTTTAACACAGCTGAACTGTGATGGGTCCAGTGTTTGCAGGATCCAAGTTCTGCAATATTTTCCTTTCAAAAAATGAAAATAAAGCTGAGCAACAGCAAAGACAGGCATGATTAATTTGCAGTTCTGACTGCACGAGACAGTCCCTAGTGCCCAATAGCACATATACATAGCACTTCAGAAAGGAATACTAAGTTTCCTCAGAAACAGTAAAACAAGCATTTGTCAAAGACAGAAGCCATGAGAATTACGCAAACACTAACTAAAAAAATTGCTAAAATATTTTTTTTAAATAAAAACAAAAAAAAAATAATAAATCTAATAATATAAGGAGACTAAGGTGGTCCACAAATGGAGCTCATCGGAGCAGTAACCAAAAAAATCTGCACTGGATCCTGTGAAGAGTCAGACAACTTTCTTCTTTAAAAAAGGAACCAAGTCCTCACTAACTGTGACAGCTGAAAGCTTCCCTCTCCACACATGCTTAGTCAATCAGCTGCCACAGGAAGAGAGATAGAGAGTCTGGGGTTTTAAAAGCTGGCAATACTGGATTATCTTGGCAAGTAACCCAAAATGTTACTGAAAGGAGTGGGAATGAAACATCTTAAAAGTCTGCCTCCTTGGGTGCTGCAGTTTGACTGCGAGGCATGCTGCAAGCAATATCAAAACATCTTCCAAAACTGGCAAAAAATAAATAAATAAATAAAAGCAGACTATGGAAATTCATCTTGTAATAAATCCCAGTATTTCTTCAAATCATAGTATTTCTTCCAAAGATGGAGGGATACAAGACTATTCCCACTGAATAAGTGAGAAATTCGAGGAAAGAAAAACAGTCAAAAGCTACAAACAAAAATGTATGTTTTTTTAATACAACAGAACAAAAAAAACCCAACACTAAGTGGACAAAGCAACATTGGGACTTCTAGAAAAAGAAGTGACAATTAATGAAAAATATAAAAAATTAAAAAAAAAATGTTTTTGAAATGTACAAAAAATATGGGCATGGGAAAGGACAAAGATCCGATATGGTGTAATATATAAAGCAAAGGAGAAAGTCAAACTAATGAACACAAAAAAATGCAACTCCAAAAATATCTGAAAAGAAATACAGGCGTAGGTACTCTGACATGGAAAACTGCACAATATAAAAAATAAAAGATCATAAAGATGGTATGTAAAAAAACAAATTAGTGAGGTAGAAATTAAACAAATAGAAAATGAAGTGGTGTCTTATGTGCAGTTTGAAGGGTTTAGTGTGGAACAACAACATAGGTAGTATCACAACATGGAGGAATAATGGATCCTCAGGTGATGGAGCAGGAGGAGCAGAGGGGGATGCACAAAATGTTCTGGATTCTTATGTAGGAGACCCATACAAAAGGTGCAGTTGAAGTTGTAGAGCAAGGGAAGGAGCAGAAAATAGCAGCAAACCCAACACATGCATGTTGCAAGATGATGGGCCAACGAGCCTCGATATGTAGGAGCAAATGATGAAGTAGAACAGGGCAAAAAGATGCGTTCAATCCAAAACAAAATGATCTTAGGGGAAGACCTGCTTCATTTAATAGAGATGGATAAATGAAGATAGATGAAAGAAAGAGAATGCAGAAAGTAAATACAATAGATGAACACAATCAGAAACATTAACACAAATTCATGGATATAACAGAATTAAGTAGGCTACATTATTAAGCACCTACTAAGAATAGATAAAGCATCACCACAAAAATGTAGAGTAATGAGAAAGAAGTGAACAAGCAGAATGCCACCACGGAAGTATCGAAAAGGAAAAACTATAAAGTAACTAAAACAAGTAGCATCACTGTTAAATGAATACAGAAAACGACACAGATCATAAAGAATCCTTAGGAAGACAGAAATGTTAAACATACAATATCAAACCAGAGCAGGATTCATCATACACCATTTCCAATAATAAAACTAAACACATTAGCAGAAGTAGAAAAAAATAGAAGGAATGCAGGCTAATGAGAGAAAAGTACAAAATGATTCAATAAAAACCCAGAAAGCTTTTAAAGTTTTACAGACAATTAGGAAATAAAATAAAATAAATACAGCCACCACCAAATAAGGGGAAAAAAAAAAACAAATTTTGGAGAAGTATCTATGAAGACCCCATTGAACATTTATCTATCCATCCATCCATGCATTTTGTTGACTGGGTTAGTACCACTAGGCTAGCAGCCCTTTTTCAGGGAGATCCAAGGTGGCATTTATAAGTCTATAAGAAATTTAGCCAGGGCATCAAGAGGCTTCTTTACTCTTCACTTAGGTGCTGTGAGATCTTTTACATCCACCTGAACTACCACCAACTCAGGCCTCAGTTTAACACCTTACATGAAGGACAGCAAACTTGGGAGTGCAGCACTCCCTTTATGCTGTACTGCAGTGTCAACAATCCAACTACCTGGTGGGGGAACAGAACCCACAACCTTCTGCACCACTGACAAAGATGAATTGAAGAATTAAAAGAAACCGTAAGGAACTCTAATGCACAGGATATGAAATGGATGAAGTAATAGCCAGAGAAAGAGACAAAATTAAGAAAAGCTATGAACAGAAAAAAAATGGGTCAAGAAGCATTACCAAACTTCTGGCTGAAAGTATTAACATCTTTACATAAATATTTAGCCTTAAGTAAGAATTACTTATATGCTCACCCACAACCGACACCACAAAGGTTAACAACTGGAAAAATGACACTCTTCCTTAACAATGAACCTGCAAGCCTTCATAACAACTACAAACAAATAAGCTTGCCTTCTGACAGTATACAAATTATATTCTGGAATTGATCCAGAGTTTATAGCCATTTATAAAAGAAAACGTTCAATTATACAATAAAGCAGAAACGGAACACACGTTCATTTGTTGCTAAACAGCGCCATAACAGAGTTGTAAAAAGGGGAAGAATCACAGTATAGCATGGATGGATTGCAAAAAAGCACCTGTCTGCATCCCACATTTATGGATAATTGAATGCTTGCAAAATATACAAGGTACACCCTAGGCTAATCAATCACATCACAGTAACTATGAAACAGTGGCAAACCACTCTGCCACCAAGCCATGACAAAGGGTGAATTAGTATCCCAGGGATAAAAATTAAAAGGGGGATATTTGGATATTTCAGGCTAATTCCTTGCCACCACTGCAGTTTTGTCTTGTCCTTAACCCATAAAGATGCTTCCTTAATACATTAAGTTATGGTTATAGGTTAACTCCTAGAAACCATCCTTTTCTAAAGACAGCTCACTTACTTTTTGTGCATGATTTAAAACTGTATAGCTCTGACAAAGCTCTGAAAGCACAATTACAAATGGTCAAAACTATCAGATGGCATAAGAATGACATATGATCTTGATAAACGTGCAAAAGCAACATTTATGAAAGTAAAACTGCAGCTAACGTGCAGCTTTGGTGTAGCCGAATCGGCAGGGGAAAAAAAAGAAACGGAACCAATTAGACAAGAAAAAAAGTGTTTCATACTTATCAAATGATACACAAAAAACAGCGACTACCACAATTATACATCCCTCATTCTGAAAGAGATATAAGCCTCCTCAAAACTGTATAGATCTGCAGTTGTGGGGCTACATACATATTTGCTGACATCATCAGATCCAAGCATAGCGAAAGTTCTAAACCATGAAGAGAAAAAATCTAAGATGACATCTTTGCTTAGTTTGGTATAAACATTTTGGGACAAAAAAGGAATAGAAACCCAAGCAGAAGTAGACAAAAAAGGAATAGAAATCCAAGCAGAAGTAGACAAAAATCAGACAGCAGCTGGGTGCGTGAAAAAATGAAAAAATCAGATGGCAAGAAGGAAGGAAAATATTGGAAAATCCACAAATGCAGTGGTAAGATCTCCTTGAATAACCTCATGTTGATTAAGACTGGACACAAAACTAGCTAATGAGGGGGGAAACGAAAACAAAAGAAATACTAATAATGTCTGCTCAAGATACAGGACTATGTACAGGTTACTTTACAAAGTCTACAGAACAGTGAGAGAAACACAAATGTAGACTATAAAACAGAATTAAAACAGTTACACATCTTGTTGCTGGGTGTGATACACTTGTGGTCGAGTGTTAGTACTCTGAGAAAGACATTGATGTAGCAAGATTGTTGCACTGGGGATTGTGCAAACTCCAAGATAACAGTAGCTGAGAAACATGGGAAACATGAACCACAAAGCATTATAAATAATGAAGAATATATCACCTGGGATCACCCACTGCCAACAGTTAAAAAAATAGATGCTAGAAATCCAGATAACGTAGTTCAAGAAAAATACTGAAATTGCTACATCCAGCAATTGGTATCTCACATACAGAGACACAAAGTCATAAAATACCAGTATTTGCATGTGGAAATAAGGAAAATATGGAAGAAAAATAGCAGACATAGCTGCTACTACTGTTGGAACTATTACTAAAATAATTTACAAATGCACTTAACTATGCCACCTGTTCATGTAACCCCTTATTAACTGCAAGAGGAGGAAATTCTAAGCACACGGAGGGTGACAAAAAGAGCAAATCTCAATTAACAACATTGAAAAAAATACTAATTTCATGCACTCTGATTTTACTCAGACTTAGGAATGGCATCCATCATTCCTGCACAGAATTAGAACTCCAACACACCTGGGTGAAATTATACCAGCAAAAACTTCTTGCTCATACTAGAAATCATTTCACAAAGAAAACATTTCTGCAAAGGAAATTTTAAGGGAACATGGGAAGAAAAATGTTGAAGATGCACTTTCCCAATTCTTTCTCTCATCATCAGAAAGAGGATCTTCAGGCAATGACAAAGATACAAGATTCACTCTACATGGGCTTTAAAGCCCGAAATAAACCTTGAGCCAGTCAAACTCTTCCTTATTTACAGAAAGAGTCTGGGGAAGATGCAAGCTAATTTTCTCTTTTTTAGGGGGCCTCCCTAGAAACAGGACTAACTAATAGATGACACTTCACCCCAGAGACAAAGTCTCTTAGCCTGTCTAGATAAGGATCTGCTCCCTCCTCAAAGACCAACAAGAGTGGCTCTACCATGCCAAATAAGGTTATGTGAACAGACCCAGAGGACATGGCTGACCCCTAGTCTATGGTGATTAGAGAGGTTACACCAGAGGGTCCCTGAGGAAAAAAGGGAAAGGTCCAAGGAATCATGCTGGTGATGGACTACATCCTCAGGTCAGAGGAGACAAACTAACAAAATTGCTGTATGCAGATGTGGTATTACAGACAGGCTCTGAACAAGAACTTCAGCAGATTAGACTGGAAAGCAAAACTGAAGACACAGAATGAAACAGAGTACAGATGAGACAGATGGAATGGCAGCAAACTGGGGAAATCATAAGAAGCTGAGGGGGATAATAGTGGAACAGGTTAACAGCTTCAAGAATCTGGGAGGGGTGGTTGAGGAGAAGGGAAGTCTGAATGAGGAGGTCAAAGCTAGAATCAGAAGGGCTGCAGCCAGCTGGCACAGATTATCAGGAGTACTGTGTGACAGAAAAATGCCAAAAAAGCTGAAAAGTAATGTGTACAAAAACAGAGGTGCAACCAATACTACTTTATGGTATGGAAACCTGGAGAATAAAGGCAGAACTGTTGAAGAGCTGGTGAAAATGAAGTGTCCGACACAGATGGTAGCATGCACAATGTGGGACAGATGAAGAAATGAAGACATAAGAGCAGAAGTCCAAGTAGCTCTAATTGCGGAGATCATCAAAGAATACAGATTATGAAGGTTTGGGCACATGTGCAGGAAAGGAGAAAACAATATGGTGAAGATGATTTGAGCTTGACAGGAGGAAGGCAAGAGGAAACAAGGGCATCCAGCAAAGAGATGCATGGATCAACAGAGAACAGTGCAACAGTCAGGCATGACTCTCAAAGATATGAGAGAGGCACTAAATTGAGAGAGATGGTGAAGTTGAAGCAACACAGAGACCCCATGTAGAAAATGGGAAAAGGGGGTTGATGATGATCCAAAATATATCCCACGTTTTTACATTAGAAGCAAAAAATAAATAACGGCAATGTGAATTTCTTTTGCTGCAAACAGGGTGAGGACTGAAGTCCCATAAACTGGCAAAGGCATTGTGTTGCCATATGACTCATGACTGAAGCGAGTCCTTAGGAGTAGAATGGCATTCCCGAGTGTGTTCTGCAGACAAGGACTTTGCTAATCACAGCAGGGCAAAGGGCTGAGTGCAGAAACTAAACAGAATATGCTTACCGTCTTGTTTGAAAATTATCCCTTATGTTTTGTAGTGGATATCTAGCTAATTAACCAAATAAGTTCTGTCAGACAACCAAAGTTACATGCATCACTTCTGAAAGCAAAAAGCTACCACTGCTGTATCACACAGATCAATGTTAATTAAGCCCTCTCCTACTTACCATCCATTTCTCAGACCTTCAGTCCCACATACCTGACCTATGGTTATCTAAATTTGCAGACTGCTGTAAATTAAGCAATGTTACTCAATTCTACACCACCTCAAAATTGCTCCAGCATGGGTCAGACCATCTTAACATTTGAAGTAAGGCCATCATCTTCTTTCGGCTGCTCCGGTTAGGGGTTGCCACAGCAGATCATGTGTTTCCATTTCTTCCTGTCCTCTGCATCATGCTCTTTCACACCAACTGCCTGCATGCCCTCACCACATCCATAAACCTTATCTTAGGCCTTCCTCTTACCTGGCAGCTCCATCCTTAGCATCCTTTTCCCAATATACCCAGCATCCCTCCTCAGCACATGTCCAAACCAATGCAATCTCGCCTCTCTTGCTTTGTCTCCAAACTGTCCAACCTGATCTTACCCTCTAATATACTGATTCCTAATCCTGTCCATCTGACCCTCTAATATACCGATTCCTAATCCTGTCCATCCTAGTCACACCCAGTGCAAATCTTAACATCTTTAACTTTGCCACATCCAGCTCTGACTCCTGCCTTTTCGTCAATGTCACCGTCTCAAACCCATATAACATAGCTGGTCTCACTACCCTCTTGTAGACCTAGCCTTTCACTCTTACTGGTACCAGTCTAGCACACATCACTCCTGACACTCTTCTCCACCCTTTCCACCTTGCCTGTACTCTCTTCTTCACCTCTCTTCCACACTCACCATTACTCTGAACTGTTGATCCCAATTAGTTAAACTCATCCACCTTTACCAACTCTACTCCCTGCATCCTCACCATTTCTCTACCCTCCCTCTCATTTACACACACACATTCTGTTTTAACCCTGCTGACCTTCATTCCTCTACTCTCTAAAGCATATCTCCACCTCTTTAGGGTCTCCTCAACCTAGTCCCTTCTCTCACTACATATCACAATGTCATCGGCAAACATCATAGTCCACTGGGCCTCCTGTCTGATCTCATCTGTCAAACTGTCCATCACCACTGCAAATAAGAAAGGGCTCAGAGCTGATCCTTGATGTAATCCCACCTCCACCTTAAAAGTATCTGTCACTCCCACCGCAGTCCTCACCAATGTCACACTACCCTCGTACATATCCTGTACCACTCTTACATACTTCTCTGCCACTCCTGGCTTCCTCATACAATACCACAACTCCTCTCTAGGCACCCTGCCATATGCTTTCTCTAAGTCCACAAAGACCACAATGCAACTCCTTCTGACCTTCTCTGTAGTTCTCAAACACCACTCAGAGCAAATATTGCATCTGTAGTGCTCTTTCCTGGCATGAAACCATACTGCTGATCAATAATCATCACCTCCCTTCTTAACCTAGCTTCCACTACTCTCTTTCCCATAACTTCAAGCTGTGACTGATCAATGTTATCCCTCTGTAGTTACTGCAGCTCTGCACATTCCCCTTAGTCTTAAAAATAGGTACCAAAACACTCTCCACTCCTCAGGCATCCTCTGACTTTCCAAAACTTCATTAAACAATCTGGTTAAAAATTCCACTGCCATTTCTCCTAATGGCCTCTATGCTTTCACTCCACTGGTATGTCATCCGGGCCAACAGCCTTTCCATTCTTCATCCTCTTCATAGCTGTCCTTACTTCCTCCTTGCTAATCTGTTTCACTTCCTGATTCACTATCCCCACATCATCCAACCTTCTCTCTCTCTCTCATTGTCTTCATTCATCAGCCCTTCAAAGTAATCTTTCCACCTACTCAACACACTCTCCTCACTTGTGAGTATGTTTCCCTCACTGTCCTTTATCACCCTTACCTGCTGCACATCATCTAGCCAATCGGTACAGGTCCTTATCTCCCTCTTTAGTGTCCAATCCCTCATAAAACTCTTCATATGCCTTATCCTTAGCCACTTCTCTCTCATGAGCCTCATCTCCTTATACTCATGTCTACTTTCTTCATCTCTTTGACAATCCCACTTCTTCACCAGCCTCTTCCTCTGTATACTCTCTTGCACTTCCTCAGTCCACCACCAGGTCTCCTTGTCCTCCTTCCTCTGTCCAGTTGTCACACCAAGCACCTTTCTAGCAGTCTCCCTTACTATCTCTGCTGTAGTTACCCAGCTATTCGGTAACTCTTCACTGCCTCCCAGTGCCTGTCTTAACTCTTCCCTGAACTCCACCTCAAAATCACCCTTTTTTAACTTCCACCATTTAATCCTTGGCACTGCTTTCACACTCCTCCTCTTCTTAAAATCACCAGCGTCATCCTACAGACCACCATTCTATGCTGCTCAACTACATTTTCCCCTGTCGCCACTTTACAGTCTCCAATCTCCTTCAGACTGGCCCTCCTACATAGGATATAATCCACCTGTGTGCATCTTCTTCTACTCTTGTACGTCACCCTGTGCTCCTCCCTCTTCTTAAAATACGTATTCACCACAGCCATGTCCATCCTTTTCGCAAAATCCACAATCATCTGACCCTCTGCATTCCTCTCCTTAACACCATACCTACCCATCACTTCCTCATCCCCTCTGCTCACTTCACCAACATGCCCACTGAAGTCCACTCCGATCACTAGTCTCTCACCCTTGGGTATACTCACCACCACTTCATCCAACTCACTCCAAAATTTTCCTTTCTCATCCATCTCACACCCAACTTGTGGAGCATATGAACTAACATTCATCATATCATCATCAATTTCAAGCTTCATAAACATCACTATCAGACACTCTCTTCACAAAACACTCTTGGCATACTGTTCCTTTAGGATAACCCCTACCCCATTTCTCCTGCCATCCACACCTTGATAGAACAAGTTGAACCCGTCTCCTATACACCTGGCCTTACTTCCCTTCCATCTGTTCTCTTGCACGCACAATATATCAGCCTTCCTTCATTCCATCATATCAGCTAGCACTCTCCCTATACGAGTCATACTGCCAACATTCAAAGTTCCTACCCTCACTACTACACTCCTAACCTTCCTCCTCTTCTCCTTCGGCCAACAGTAGCCCAATTTCCACCAGCACCCTGTTGGCTAATAGTACTGGTGGCAGTCATTGTTAACCCGGGCCTCTACCAATCTGGTATGGAAATACATTTTGATGCAAGGCCACAGGCCTCAAATTAACTGTGAAAAATGTAGCAAGGTACATTTTTGTTTACATTTTCACATGCCATATAAGCAACACAAGCCACTATTGTAAGGGATCTAGGCACTCTTGTTGATAATTCCTTATCATTTGACCATCGTGACTCCACATTAGTCTGGAAAGCCTTCTAACTAGTTTATCTAATTTTCAAAAGCATTCCCACCACATCATAGAGCAATTTTTTCCTCATATCTCAGACCCATTATAGGATATAATGCACATTTTGGCATGTATTTGTCAAAAAAAGATCAGTTTGACAGACCTCATAGATTCATAACTAAAAAGACAAATGGCCTCAAAAATCTTAATTTATCAGGACAAACTGACAACCCTCGCTCTGTACTCATCTCTTGTAGGACTACTCTGTGGAGATGTCTCTCTAGCTTTGTGAGCCATGAAATATCCAACATTCTTTGACCTTCTGTTCATTCACAGATCAAATAGTTCAAGTACCTGATTATAGGAATTAAACCATCAACAGGTAAGACTCATTAGCATGACAGGTCCACATCTCATCATATCCTTCACCTCTGAACAAGCTTCCACTACATGTGGAAATTAGCAGTAGCACCTTTGTCACCTTCAAGGTAAATCTAGACAATTGGATGGGCAGCCTTAAATTCTCCTAGGTCTGCCACTTTAAAACTGTCACAATAAACAGCAAATTATTATCCCAACTATAAAATCCAAAGGGGGATATTACTGGACAATGCTTTGTCACCACTATTGTTCTGCCTCTTTCTCAATTCATTAAGAGGTTTTCTTGATAGATTCTAGAAACAAACCTCTCCCAATAAAATCTCATCTACTTTTCTTGTAAGATTCAGTACTGTATAACTCAACAGACGAGCACCTGAAATTCCAACTACGAATGTTAAAACTTTTTCAGACAGCACAAGATGACATCTGGTCTTAACTTTGCAAAAGCAACATCTGTAGCAGGAACACTGCAGCACAAAGAAAACATCAACCTGGGAGGAGGAATGCAATATAAAAGAACTCAAATAAGAGAGTGTGTTTACAAGTATATGAGAATAAATGAAAGGTCAACAATAAAGCATAAACAAATAAAGCTTAGTAAGAATATTACAGCTAAAACTGAAAATGGCCTTGACATCCAGGAATAAAGTTCAAGCTATAAATCTGCTTTTTATTCCTATTCTAACTTAAACTTTGATGCAATTCACGTGTCTGAAACAACAGTGGATCAGCTGGATAGAAAAATGCTTCATGCCTATCAAACAACTTACAAAACAGTGCATAGCAAGAAGTATATATCCCTCTGGCTGGACACAGGCTTTTTCAAAATATACAATACAGATAGGTGTGGAATCGTGGGACTGCACACAATCTGATATCATCAGATTCAAACATAATGAAACGTTCTAAACCATTGAGAAAAAGGTTTAAAATTACATCTTTTCTGAAATGCTTCTGCTTATCTGAGCAAAGGAATGGAATGGAAATCAAATTAGAAGCAGGGGAAAAAATCAAATGGCAGCAGAAAGTGTCAAAAAATGCAAAGAATGTGGCCAGAAAAAAAAAACAGAAAATTAAAATTGGAAAACCCACAAATACAATGGCAAGTTTAGAAAACTTCTGGAACATGATCCAAATTTGAAACAAGAATAGATAGAGCTGTGAATTTAAACTCAAAGATAAAAGCTAATGGCAGCTCAGGACAGCAGAATGCATACATATTGGTTTACAAAGCACTCTAGAGGAAAAAGTGAGATACACAGATGCACATGTTGCTGGTTGTGATATACTTTCAATTGAGGGTCTGCACACTGAAAGGCACATTAATGTGACAAAACTGTTGCATGGGGATTGTGCAAACACTACATCTAGCTATTATAATGTCCTGCATACTGAGAAACATTCATAAAATATCAGGATATGCAAGCACAAACTACAGCAATATAGAATAAAGACACTCTGATAATTCCAAACATAGGAGCACTCAAGCATACTTAAATATACCATCAATGCATATAAATCCATATGAACTGGAGGGGGAGACAACTCTAGGCACATTACATGTGCTAAGAGCAGCATTCTTGGCGAACATTAAAGACTGAAAAGCAATGCTAATTTCATGAACTTAAACTCCTCCCTGACCCAGGAATGTAGGTCATTCAGGTTGCAGCATTAGACTCTAAACATGTGAAATACAGTATATTATCTACAACATGTAAGCAAGCATCACGCAATTATTCTGGATGTTGTGAAAAAATGCTATACTCTGGGGCACTCCAATGAACAGAATGGGTTCAGCCAAAACCGCCCCCATATTACATACTGTTCTCTTCAGTTAAGTCACTACTGAACCATGTAGAGAACAAAGTGAAACAATAAGACAAGCCACTCTGGAGGAAAAGCAAAAGGACTGAATGAAAACCATGGCAACTACTCCTTCCTTGATTTAACAGTGCAAGAACTCCGTGAGCAAAGACTAGTGTTGACACCATGCTCTCTGCCAGTAGATGACCAGAATCGAGGAAGGAGTGCAGTAATCTGTGAACCTGCCTTTCTTCCTCAGGGCAAAGCAAAGCAATGGGCTTACACATAGTGAATTAGTAAGACCACCTTTGGTCAGGGGTGGTAAAGAGAGCTGCCTCTCTTATTTCAAGCAATGTCTTCCTTAATGGTCTTGGCATTTGGAAAGGCAACATATCAGCAGATAATTCTGAGACTTTTTTGGCAGAGGGGGAGGTTTAATCTGGGACTGATGAAAAATTATTTTAGTTCACGCAGTGATTTCTCTATTTTATACAAACGACAACACCATATAATCCAATTTCTCTATTTTATGCCTATTAATGAAGATGTTAAGAAGTGGAGGGGATGGTAAGCAAAGTCCTCCACTGTGAAAAGTCAGTTTTGCATAGCGAGAGATTATTTAAAGGTCTGCTACAAATATCACTCGCACATTTCGCACGTGACAGGCTTCACTTTCCACAGCTATGCAGGTTATTTAGCCCCTTTCAACTGTTCCTCTAAGAAAGGGTCTGTGTTGAACTGGGAGAATGGAGAACTAATGTGCTTCTCCTAAATTCTACATCTCTTAAGGAAAAAGCAACAGCCATCATTATGGTATAATTTTTAGGCAGTATCACAAGGAAAGTAGAGGAAAACATCCTGACAATGAAGTTGGTTGCTCTTCTTGAAGACAGCTAAAAGAAGTTCACAGCCAGAAGCAGCAGTCAGCCAAATCTAACCCAATGTTTTGATAGAAGTTAGAGAACTTAATGGAGTACCAGCAGGCAAGGTCTACCTGGACTTCAAGAATACCACAACTCATTCCCACATAGGTGGCTGCTAAAAAGTGCAGGGGCTGGAGAAGAACAGGCAAACAAACTACTTAAAAGTGGACTGTCAAACCTTCCATAACAAATGTAAATAACCAACCCTTAGTGATGGGAGTGATCTCCTTCTATATCAAATCAATTGTTTCAGTGTTTGATGTAGAATGTTATTTTTGCAATTCATTTTGTTAGTAAATACCACTCCATGAAAATTTTCTTGAAACTGGAAACTCCTGACATGATGTTGAAAGACTGAACCTGCACTGCCTCACTATCGACATTACTCCTCAAACCAAGTGCAACAACAGGGGATTATTATATCATAGGAAGAAAGTTTGTCAGCTGTCTCTCACAAGGTAACACCTTACAATAAAAATGAACTTGTGGTGATTATCTAAGCTAGTGAACCAATAATGTAAGTAGCTGTTCGACTATTAGTATTTATTAGTATTTAGTATTAGTATATTTATTTATTATTATTAGCTTTACATCATAATTTATACTCTACCTAATCCAATTAAAACATCACATTAATTACATAATTAAAAACACCTAGTAACTGATCTATGAACAAAATACTTAAAGTGCACAGTGCTGAATTCCCTCAATAAATATTACTATAATTCTATCCACTTGTAAATTAATTCAAAAATATATATGTACTTATATTTACCTAAACTATAAT